>NW_024037199.1:0-104999 GCF_015832195.1 Motacilla alba alba | reverse complement strand
AGAGCTCCATGGGCACTCTCAAAGCAGCCCGAGTAGGTACAGGTGGCAGCTTGTCCCTGGGTGGCATCTTGATATGCGTGGAAATCCAGCAGGCAGACTGCATCTAAGGGCTGAGGGCCTACTTGGTACTGACAAAGGCTTCTGCCCGGGAAAACAAAACCCATAACCCCACATACTTTCTCTCAGTTTGAAGAGCTCCGTGGGCACTCTCAAAGCAGCCCGAGTTGGCACAAGTGGCAGCTTGTCCCTGGGCAGCATCTTGATATTCGTGGAAATCCTGCAGGCAGCTGGCCCCCAAGGGCCAAGGCCTGACCTGGTACTGACAAAGGCTTCTGCCCGGGAAAACAAAACCCATAACCCCACGTTTCTGGTCTCAGTTTGCAGAGCACCATGGGCACTCTCAAAGCAGCCCGAGTTAGCACAGGTGGCAGCTTGTCCCTGGGCAGCATCTTGATATTCGTGGAATTCCAGCAGGCTGCCTGCCCTTAAGGACCGAGGGCCTGCCTGGGACTGACAAAGGCTTCTGCCCGGAGAAACAAAACTCAGCACCCCAGGTTCATGGTCTCAGTTTGCAGAGCTCCATGGGCACTCTCAAAGCAGCCCGAGTTGGCACAGGTGGCAGCTTGTCCCTGGGCAGCATCTTGATATTTGTGGAAATCTTGCTGCCAGCCTGCCCCTAAGGAACAAGGGCCTACCTGGCACTGACAAAGGCTTCTGCCCGGGAAAACAAAACCCACAACCCTACGTTCCTGGTCTCAGTTTGCAGAGCTCCGTGGGCACCCCCAAAGTAGCGTGAGTTGGCACAAGTGGCAGCTTGTCCCTGGGCAGCATCTTGATATTCGTGGAAATCCAGCCGGCAGCCTGCCCCTGAGGAACAAGGGCCCTCCTGGTACTGACAAAGGCTTCTGCCCGGGAAAACAAAACCCATAACCCCACGTTTCTGGTCCCAGTTTGCAGAGCACCATGGGCACTCTCAAAGCAGCCCGAGTTGGCAAAGGTGGCAGTTGGTCCCTGGGCGGCATCTTGATATTCGTGGAAATCCTGCAGGCAGCCGGCCCCCAAGGGCCAAGGGCCTACCTGGTACTGACAAAGGCTTCTGCTCTGGAAAACAAAACCCAGCACCCCACGTTTCTGGTCTCAGTTTGCAGAGCACCATGGGCACTCTCAAAGCAGCCCAAGTTGGCACAGGTGGCAGCTTGTCCTTTGGCAGCATCTTGATATTCATGGAAATCCAGCAGGCTGCCTGCCCTCAAAGACCAAGGGCCTACCTGGCACTGCAAATGTTTCTGCCCAGAGAAACAAAACTCAGCACCTCACGTTAATGGTCCCAGTTTGCAGAGCTCCATGGGAACTCTCAAAGCAGCCCGAGTTGGCACAGGTGGCAGCTTGTCCCTGGGCAGCATCTTGATATTCGTGGAAATCTTGCTGCCAGCCTGCCCCTAAGGAACAAGGGCCTACCTGGTACTGAGAGAGCCTTCTGCCCGGGAAAACAAAACCCACAACCCTACGTTCCTGATCTCAGTTTGCAGAGCTCCGTGGGCACCGTCAAAGCAGCGCGAGTTGGCACAAGTGGCAGCTTGTCCCTGGGCGGCATCTTGATATTCGTGGAAATCCAGGAGGCAGCCGCCCTGAATTACGAGAGCCTACCTGGTACTGCAAATGCTTCTGCCCGGGGAAACAAAACTCACCAAGGCAAGTTCCTGGTCTCACTTTGCAGAGCTCCATGGGCACTCTCAAAGCAGCC
The DNA here is from genome assembly GCF_015832195.1 of Motacilla alba alba. Lineage (NCBI taxonomy): Eukaryota > Metazoa > Chordata > Aves > Passeriformes > Motacillidae > Motacilla > Motacilla alba. The sequence continues at coordinate 103,255 of NW_024037199.1, read as the reverse complement.
CGAGTTGGCACAGGTGGCAGCTTGTCCCTGGGTGGCATCTTGATATGCGTGGAAATCCAGCAGGCAGACTGCCTCTAAGGGCTGAGGGCCTACTTGGTACTGACAAAGGCTTCTGCCCGGGAAAACAAAACCCATAACCCCACATACTTTCTCTCAGTTTGAAGAGCTCTGTGGGCACTCTCAAAGCAGCCCGAGTTGGCACAGGTGGCAGCTTGTCCCTGGGCGGCATCTTGATATTCGTGGAAATCCTGCAGGCAGCTGGCCCCCAAGGGCCAACGGCCTACCTGGTACTGACAAAGGCTTCTGCCCGGGAAAACAAAACTCAGAACACCACTTTCCTGGTCTCAGTTTTTAGAGCTCCATGGGCACTCTCAAAGCAGCCCGAGTTGGCACAGGTGGCAGCTTGTCCCTTGGCGGAAACTAGATTTTCGTGGAAATCCTGGTGCCAGTCTCCCCCCAAAGGGCCGAGGACCTACCTGGCCCTGTAAATGTTTCTGCCCGGGAAAACAAAACCCACAAACCCACGTTCCTGGTCTCAGTTTGAAGAACTCCGTGGGCACTCTCAAAGCAGCCCGAGTTGGCACAGGTGGCAGAATATCCCTGGGCAGCATCTTGTTATTCAGGGAAATCTTGCGGTCACGCTGTCCCTAAGGAACAAGGGCCTACTTGGTACTGACAAAGGCTTCTGCCCTGGAAAACAAAACCCAGCACCCCACGTTTCTGGTCTCAGTTTGCAGAGCACCATGGGCACTCTCAAAGCAGCGCGAGTTGGCACAGGTGGCAGCTTGTCCCTGGGCAGCATCTTGATATTCGTGGAAATCCAGCAGGCTGCCTGCCCTTAAGGACCAAGGGCCTACCTGGCACTGCAAATGCTTCTGCCCGGAGAAACAAAACTCAGCACCCCAGGTTCATGGTCTCAGTTTGCAGAGCTCCATGGGCACTCTCAAAGCAGCGCGAGTTGGCGCAGGTGGCAGCTTGTCCCTGGGCAGCATCTTGATATTCGTTGAAATCTTCCTGCCAGCCTGCCCCTAAGGAACAAGGGCCTACCTGGTACTGAGAGAGGCTTCTGCCCGGGAAAACAAAACCCACAACCCTACGTTCCTGGTCTCAGTTTGCAGAGCTCCGTGGGCACCCTCAAAGCAGGGCGAGTTGGCACAAGTTGCAGCTTGTCCCTGGGCAGCATCTTGATATTCGTGGAAATTGAGCCGCCAGCCTGCCCCTGAGGAACAAGGGCCTATCTGGTACTGACAAAGGCTTCTGCCCTGGAAAACAAAACCCACCACCCCACGTTCCACATCTCAGTTTGCAGAGCTCCATGGGCACTCTCAAAGCAGCCCGAGTTGTCACAGGTGGCAATTTGTCCATGGGCGGCATCTTGATATTCGTGGAAATCCTGCAGGCAGCCGGCCCCCAAGGGCCAAGGGCCTACCTGGTACTGACAATGGCTTCTGCCCGGGAAAACAAAACCCAGCACCCCACGTTTCTGGTCTCAGTTTGCAGAGCACCATGGGCACTCTCAAAGCAGCGCGAGTTGGCACAGGTGGCAGCTTGTCCTTTGGCAGCATCTTGATATTCATGGAAATCCAGCAGGCTGCCTGCCCTTAAGGACCAAGGGCCTACCTGGCACTGCAAATGTTTCTGCCCAGAGAAACAAAACTCAGCACCTCACGTTAATGGTCCCAGTTTGCAGAGCTCCATGGGAACTCTCAAAGCAGCCCGAGTGTGCACAGGTGGCAGCTTGTCCCTGGGCAGCATCTTGATATTCGTGGAAATCTTGCTGCCAGCCTGCCCCTAAGGAACAAGGGCCTACCTGGTACTGAGAGAGGCTTCTGCCCGGGAAAACAAAACCCACAACCCTACGTTCCTGGTCTCAGTTTGCAGAGCTCCGTGGGCACCCTCAAAGCAGCGCGAGTTGGCACAAGTGGCAGCTTGTCCCTGGGCAGCATCTTGATATTCGTGGAAATCCAGGAGGCAGCCGGCCCTGAAGTTCCGAGAGCCTGCCTGGTACTGCAAATGCTTCTGCCCGGGGAAACAAAACCCACCAAGGCAAGTTCCTGGTCTAACTTTGCAGAGCTCCATGGGCACTCTCAAAGCAGCCCGAGTTGGCACAGGTGGCAGCTTGTCCCTGGGTGGCATCTTGATATGCGTGGAAATCCAGCAGGCAGACTGCATCTAAGGGCTGAGGGCCTACTTGGTACTGACAAAGGCTTCTGCCCGGGAAAACAAAACCCATAACCCCACATACTTTCTCTCAGTTTGAAGAGCTCCGTGGGCACTCTCAAAGCAACCCGAGTTGGCACAAGTGGCAGCTTGTCCCTGGGCAGCATCTTGATATTCGTGGAAATCCTGCAGGCTGCCTGCCCTTAAGGACCGAGGGCCTACCTGGGACTGACAAAGGCTTCTGCCCGGAGAAACAAAACTCAGCACCCCAGGTTCATGGTCTCAGTTTGCAGAGCTCCATGGGAACTCTCAAAGCAGCCCGAGTTGGCACAGGTGGCAGCTTGTCCCTGGGCAGCATCTTGATATTCGTGGAAATCTTGCTGCCAGCCTGCCCCTAAGGAACAAGGGCCTACCTGGTACTGAGAGAGGCTTCTGCCCGGGAAAACAAAACCCACAACCCTACGTTCCTGGTCTCAGTTTGCAGAGCTCCGTGGGCAACCCCAAAGCAGCGCGAGTTGGCACAGGTGGCAGCTTGTCCCTGGGCAGCATCTTGATATTCGTGGAAATCCAGCCGGCAGCCTGCCCCTGAGGAACAAGGGCCCTCCTGGTACTGACAAAGGCTTCTGCCCGGGAAAACCAAACCCATAACCCCACGTTCCACATTTCAGTTTGCAGAGCTCCGTGGGCACCCTCAAAGCAGCCCGAGTTGGCACAGGTGCCAGCTTGTCCCTGGGCGGCATCTTGATATTCGTGGAAATCCAGGAGGCAGCCGGCCCTGAAGTTCCGAGAGCCTGCCTGGTACTTCAAATGCTTCTGCCCGGGGAAACAAAACCCACCAAGGCAAGTTCCTGGTCTCACTTTGCAGAGCTCCATGGGCACTCTCAAAGCAGCCCGAGTAGGTACAGGTGGCAGCTTGTCCCTGGGTGGCATCTTGATATGCGTGGAAATCCAGCAGGCAGACTGCATCTAAGGGCTGAGGGCCTACTTGGTACTGACAAAGGCTTCTGCCCGGGAAAACAAAACCCATAACCCCAGATACTTTCTCTCAGTTTGCAGAGCTCCGTGGGCACTCTCAAAGCAGCCCGAGTTGGCACAAGTGGCAGCTTGTCCCTGGGCAGCATCTTGATATTCGTGGAAATCCTGCAGGCAGCTGGCCCCCAAGGGCCAAGGCCTGACCTGGTACTGACAAAGGCTTCTGCCCGGGAAAACAAAACCCATAACCCCACGTTTCTGGTCTCAGTTTGCAGAGCACCATGGGCACTCTCAAAGCAGCCCGAGTTAGCACAGGTGGCAGCTTGTCCCTGGGCAGCATCTTGATATTCGTGGAATTCCAGCAGGCTGCCTGCCCTTAAGGACCGAGGGCCTACCTGGGACTGACAAAGGCTTCTGCCCGGAGAAACAAAACTCAGCACCCCAGGTTCATGGTCTCAGTTTGCAGAGCTCCATGGGCACTCTCAAAGCAGCCCGAGTTGGCACAGGTGGCAGCTTGTCCCTGGGCAGCATCTTGATATTCGTGGAAATCTTGCTGCCAGCCTGCCCCTAAGGAACAAGGGCCTACCTGGCACTGACAAAGGCTTCTGCCCGGGAAAACAAAACCCACAACCCTACGTTCCTGGTCTCAGTTTGCAGAGCTCCGTGGGCACCCCCAAAACAGAGCGAGTTGGCACAAGTGGCAGCTTGTCCCTGAGCAGCATCTTGATATTCGTGGAAATCCAGCCGGCAGCCTGCCCCTGAGGAACAAGGGCCCTCCTGGTACTGAGAGAGGCTTCTGCCCGGGAAAACAAAACCCATAACCCCACGTTCCACATCTAAGTTTGCAGAGCTCCGTGGGCACCCTCAAAGCAGCCCGAGTTGGCACAGGTGCCAGCTTGTCCCTGGGCGGCATCTTGATATTCGTGGAAATCCTGCAGGCAGCCGGCCCCCAAGGGCCAAGGGCCTACCTGGTACTGACAAAGGCTTCTGCTCTGGAAAACAAAACCCAGCACCCCACGTTTCTGGTCTCAGTTTGCAGAGCACCATGGGCACTCTCAAAGCAGCGCGAGTTGGCACAGGTGGCAGCTTGTCCTTTGGCAGCATCTTGATATTCATGGAAATCCAGCAGGCTGCCTGCCCTTAAAGACCAAGGGCCTACCTGGCACTGCAAATGTTTCTGCCCAGAGAAACAAAACTCAGCACCTCACGTTAATGGTCCCAGTTTGCAGAGCTCCATGGGCACCCTCAAAGCAGCGCGAGTTGGCACAGGTGGCAGCTTGTCCCATGGCAGCATCTTGATATTTGTGGAAATCTTGCTGCCAGCCTGCCCCTAAGGAACAAGGACCCTCCTGGTATTGACAAAGACTTCTGCCCGGGGAAAGAAAACTCAGCACCCCACGTTCCACATCTCAGTTTGGAGAGCTGCATGGGCACTCTCAAAGCAGCCCAAGTTGGCACAGGTGGCAGCTTGTCCCTGGGCAGCATCTTGATATTTGTGGAAATCCTGCAGGCAGCCGGCCCCCAAGGGCCAAGGGCCGACCTGGTACTGACAAAGGCTTCTGCCAGGGGAAACAAAACCCAGCACCCCACGTTTCTGGTCTCAGTTTGCAGAGCACCATGGGCACTCTCAAAGCAGCGCGAGTTGGCACAGGTGGCAGCTTGTCCTTTGGCAGCATCTTGATATTCATGGAAATCCAGCAGGCTGCCTGCCCTTAAGGACCAAGGGCCTACCTGGCACTGCAAATGTTTCTGCCCAGAGAAACAAAACTCAGCACCTCACGTTAATGGTCCCAGTTTGCAGAGCTCCATGGGAACTCTCAAAGCAGCCCGAGTTGGCACAGGTGGCAGCTTGTCCCTGGGCAGCATCTTGATATTCGTGGAAATCTTCCTGCCAGCCTGCCCCTAAGGAACAAGGGCCTACCTGGTACAGAGAGAGGCTTCTGCCCGGGAAAACAAAACCCACAACCCTACGTTCCTGGTCTCAGTTTGCAGAGCTCCGTGGGCACCCTCAAAGCAGCGCGAGTTGGCACAAGTGGCAGCTTGTCCCTGGGCAGCATCTTGATATTCGTGGAAATCCAGGAGGCAGCCGGCCCTGAAGTTCCGAGAGCCTGCCTGGTACTTCAAATGCTTCTGCCCGGGGAAACAAAACTCACCAAGGCAAGCTCCTGGTCTCACTTTGCAGAGCTCCATGGGCACTCTCAAAGCAGCCCGAGTAGGCACAGGTGGCAGCTTGTCCCTGGGTGGCATCTTGATATGCGTGGAAATCCAGCAGGCAGTCTGCCTATAAGGGCTGAGGGCCTACTTGGTACTGACAAAGGCTTCTGCCCTGGAAAACAAAACCCATAACCCCAGATACTTTCTCTCAGTTTGAAGAGCTCCATGGGCACTCTCAAAGCAGCGCGAGGTTGCACAGGTGGCAGCTTGCTCCTGGGCAGCATCTTGATATTCGTGGAAATCTTGCTGCCAGCCTGCCCCTAAGGAACAATGGCCTACCTGGTACTGAGAGAGGCTTCTGCCCGGGAAAACAAAACCCACAACCCTACGTTTCTGGTCTCAGTTTGCAGAGCACCATGGGCACTCTCAAAGCAGCGCGAGTTAGCACAGGTGGCAGCTTGTCCCTGGGCAGCATCTTGATATTCGTGGAAATCCAGCAGGCTGCCTGCCCTTAAGGACCGAGGGCCTACCTGGGACTGACAAAGGCTTCTGCCCGGAGAAACAAAACTCAGCACCCCAGGTTCATGGTCTCAGTTTGCAGAGCTCCATGGGCACTCTCAAAGCAGCCCGAGTTGGCACAGGTGGCAGCTTGTCCCTGGGCAGCATCTTGATATTCGTGGAAATCTTGCTGCCAGCCTGCCCCTAAGGAACAAGGGCCTACCTGGCACTGACAAAGGCTTCTGCCCGGGAAAACAAAACCCACAACCCTACGTTCCTGGTCTCAGTTTGCAGAGCTCCGTGGGCACTCTCAAAGCAGCGCGAGTTGGCACAAGTGGCAGCTTGTCCCTGGGCAGCATCTTGATATTCATGGAAATCCAGCCGGCAGCCTGCCCCTGAGGAACAAGGGCCCTCCTGGTACTGACAAAGGCTTCTGCCCGGGAAAACAAAACCCATAACCCCACGTTCCACATCTCAGTTTGCAGAGCTCCGTGGGCACCCTCAAAGCAGCCCGAGTTGGCACAGGTGGCAGCTTGTCCCTGGGCGGCATCTTGATATTCGTGGAAATCCAGGAGGCAGCCGGACCTGAAGTTCCGAGAGCCTGCCTGGTACTTCAAATGCTTCTGCCCGGGGAAACAAAACCCACCAAGGCAAGTTCCTGGTCTAACTTTGCAGAGCTCCATGGGCACTCTCAAAGCAGCCCGAGTAGGCACAGGTGGCAGCTTGTCCCTGGGTGGCATCTTGATATGCGTGGAAATCCAGCAGGCAGACTGCATCTAAGGGCTGAGGGCCTACTTGGTACTGACAAAGGCTTCTGCCCGGGAAAACAAAACCCATAACCCCACATACTTTCTCTCAGTTTGAAGAGCTCCGTGGGCACTCTCAAAGCAGCCCGAGTTGGCACAAGTGGCAGCTTGTCCCTGGGCAGCATCTTGATATTCGTGGAAATCCTGCAGGCAGCTGGCCCCAAAGGGCCAAGGCCTGACCTGGTAATGACAAAGGCTTCTGCCCGGGAAAACAAAACCCATAACCCCACGTTTCTGGTCTCAGTTTGCAGAGCGCCATGGGCACTCTCAAAGCAGTCCGAGTTAGCACAGGTGGCAGCTTGTCCCTGGGCAGCATCTTGATATTCGTGGAAATCCAGCAGGCTGCCTGCCCTTAAGGACCGAGGGCCTACCTGGGACTGACAAAGGCTTCTGCCCGGAGAAACAAAACTCAGCACCCCAGGTTCATGGTCTCAGTTTGCAGAGCTCCATGGGCACTCTCAAAGCAGCCCGAGTTGGCACAGGTGGCAGCTTGTCCCTGGGCAGCATCTTGATATTCGTGGAAATCTTGCTGCCAGCCTGCCCCTAAGGAACAAGGGCCTACCTGGCACTGACAAAGGCTTCTGCCCAGGAAAACAAAACCCACAACCCTACGTTCCTGGTCTCAGTTTGCAGAGCTCCGTGGGCACCCCCAAAGCAGCGCGAGTTGGCACAAGTGGCAGCTTGTCCCTGGGCAGCATCTTGATATTCGTGGAAATCCAGCCAGCAGCCTGCCCCTGAGGAACAAGGGCCCTCCTGGTACTGACAAAGGCTTCTGCCCGGGAAAACAAAACCCATAACCCCACGTTCCACATCTCAGTTTGCAGAGCTCCGTGGGCACCCTCAAAGCAGCCCGAGTTGGCACAGGTGCCAGCTTGTCCCTGGACGGCATCTTGATATTCGTGGAAATCCTGCAGGCAGCCGGCCCCCAAGGGCCAAGGGCCTACCTGGTACTGACAAAGGCTTCTGCTCTGGAAAACAAAACCCAGCACCCCACGTTTCTGGTCTCAGTTTGCAGAGCACCATGGGCACTCTCAAAGCAGCCCGAGTTGGCACAGGTGGCAGCTTGTCCTTTGGCAGCATCTTGATATTCATGGAAATCCAGCAGGCTGCCTGCCCTTAAAGACCAAGGGCCTACCTGGCACTGCAAATGTTTCTGCCCAGAGAAACAAAACTCAGCACCTCACGTTAATGGTCCCAGTTTGCAGAGCTCCATGGGCACCCTCAAAGCAGCGCGAGTTGGCACAGGTGGCAGCTTGTCCCTGGGCAGCATCTTGATATTCGTGGAAATCTTGCTGCCAGCCTGCCCCTAAGGAACAAGGACCCTCCTGGTACTGACAAAGGCTTCTGCCCGGGGAAAGAAAACCCATCACCCCACATTCCACAGCTCAGTTTGCAGAGCTCCATGGGCACTCTCAAAGCAGCCCAAGTTGGCACAGGTGGCAGCTTGTCCCTGGGCAGCATCTTGATATTTGTGGAAATCCTGCAGGCAGCCGGCCCCCAAGGGCCAAGGGCCGACCTGGTACTGACAAAGGCTTCTGCCAGGGGAAACAAAACCCAGCACCCCACGTTTCTGGTCACAGTTTGCAGAGCTCCGTGGGCACCCTAAAAGCAGCCCGAGTTGGCACAGGTGGCAGCTTGTCCCTGGGCAGCATCTTGATATTCGTGGAAATCCAGCAGGCAGTCGGCCCTGAAATTCCGAGGGCCTACCTGGTACGGGCAAATGCTTCTGCCCGGGGAAACAAAACTCACCAACGCACGTTCCTGGTCTCACTTTGCAGAGCTCCAAGGGCACTCTCAAAGCAGCGCGAGTTGCCACAGGTGGCAGCTTGTCCTTTGGCAGCATCTTGATATTCATGGAAATCCAGCAGGCTGCCTGCCCTTAAAGACCAAGGGCCTACCTGTCACTGCAAATGCTTCTGCCCGGAGAAACAAAACTCAGCACCCCAGGTTCATGGTCTCAGTTTGCAGAGCTCCATGGGCACTCTCAAAGCAGCCCGAGTTGGCACAGGTGGCAGCTTGTCCCTGGGCAGCATCTTGATATTCGTGGAAATCTTGCTGCCAGCCTGCCCCTAAGGAACAAGGGCCTACCTGGTACTGAGAGAGGCTTCTGCCCGGGAAAACACAACCCACCACCCCACGTTCCACATCTCAGTTTGCAGAGCTCCGTGGGCACCCTCAAAGCAGCGCGAGTTGGCACAAGTGGCAGCTTGTCCCTGGGCAGCATCTTGATATTCGTGGAAATTGAGCCGCCAGCCTGCCCCTGATGAACAAGGGCCCTCCTGGTAATGACAATAGCTTCTGCCCAGGGAAACAAAACCCACCACCCCACGTTCCACATCTCAGTTTGCAGAGCTCCATGGGCACTCTCAAAGCAGCCCGAGTTGGCACAGGTGGCAGCTTGTCCCTGGGCAGCATCTTGATATGCGTGGAAATCCAGCAGGCAGACTGCCTCTAAGGGCTGAGGGCCTACTTGGTACTGACAAAGGCTTCTGCCCAGGAAAACAAAACCCAGAACCCCACATACTTTCTCTCAGTTTGAAGAGCTCTGTGGGCACTCTCAAAGCAGCCCGAGTTGGCACAGGTGGCAGCTTGTCCCTGGGCAGCATCTTGATATTCGTGGAAATCCTGCAGGCAGCTGGCCCCCAAGGGCCAACGGCCTACCTGGTACTGACAAAGGCTTCTGCCCGGGAAAACAACACTCAGAACACCACGTTTCTGGTCTCAGTTTGCAGAGCACCATGGGCACTCTCAATGCAGCACGAGTTGGCACAGGTGGCAGCTTGTCCCTGGGCAGCATCTTGATATTCGTGGAAATCCAGCAGGCTGCCTGCCCTTAAGGACCGAGGGCCTACCTGGCACTTCAAATGCTTCTGCCCGGAGAAACAAAACTCAGCACCCCAGGTTCATGGTCTCAGTTTGCAGAGCTCCATGGGCACTCTCAAAGCAGCGCGAGTTGGCGCAGGTGGCAGCTTGTCCCTGGGCAGCATCTTGATATTCGTGGAAATCTTGCTGCCAGCCTGCCCCTAAGGAACAAGGGCCTACCTGGTACTGAGAGAGGCTTCTGCCCGGGAAAACAAAACCCACAACCCTACGTTCCTGGTCTCAGTTTTCAGAGCTCCGTGGGCACCCTCAAAGCAGGGCGAGTTGGCACAGGTGGCAGCTTGTCCGTGGGCAGCATCTTGATATTCGTGGAAATACAGCGGGCAGCCTGCCCCTGATGAACAAGGGCCTACCTGGTACTGACAAAGGCTTCTGCCCTGGAAAACAAAACCCACCACCCCACGTTCCACATCTCAGTTTGCAGAGCTCCATGGGCACTCTCAAAGCAGCCCGAGTTGGCACAGGTGGCAATTTGTCCCTGGGCGGCATCTTGATATTCGTGGAAATCCTGCAGGCAGCTGGCCCCCAAGGGCCAAGGGCCTACCTGGTACTGACAATGGCTTCTGCCCGGGAAAACAAAACCCAGCACCCCACGTTTCTGGTCTCAGTTTGCAGAGCACCATGGGCACTCTCAAAGCAGCGCGAGCTGGCACAGGTGGCAGCTTGTCCTTTGGCAGCATCTTGATATTCATGGAAATCCAGCAGGCTGCCTGCCTTTAAGGACCAAGGGCCTACCTGTCACTGCAAATGTTTCTGCCCAGAGAAACAAAACTCAGCACCTCACGTTAATGGTCCCAGTTTGCAGAGCTCCATGGGAACTCTCAAAGCAGCCCGAGTTGGCACAGGTGGCAGCTTGTCCCTGGGCAGCATCTTGATATTCGTGGAAATCTTGCTGCCAGCCTGCCCCTAAGGAACAAGGGCCTACCTGGTACTGAGAGAGGCTTCTGCCCGGGAAAACAAAACCCACAACCCTACGTTCCTGGTCTCAGTTTGCAGAGCTCTGCGGGCAACCTCAAAGCAGCGTGAGTTGATACAGGTGGCAGCTTGTCCCTGGGCAGCATCTTGATATTCATGGAAATCCAGCAGGCTGCCTGCCCTTAAAGACCAAGGGCCTACCTGTCACTGCAAATGCTTCTGCCCGGAGAAACAAAACTCAGCACCCCAGGTTCATGGTCTCAGTTTGCAGAGCTCCATGGGCACTCTCAAAGCAGCCCGAGTTGGCACAGGTGGCAGCTTGTCCCTGGGCAGCATCTTGATATTCGTGGAAATCTTGCTGCCAGCCTGCCCCTAAGGAACAAGGGCCTACCTGGCACTGAGAGAGGCTTCTGCCCGGGAAAACAAAACCCACCACCCCACGTTCCACATCTCAGTTTGCAGAGCTCCGTGGGCACCCTCAAAGCAGCGCGAGTTGGCACAAGTGGCAGCTTGTCCCTGGGCAGCATCTTGATATTCGTGGAAATTGAGCCGCCAGCCTGCCCCTGATGAACAAGGGCCTTCCTGGTAATGACAAAGGCTTCTGCCCAGGGAAACAAAACCCACCACCCCACGTTCCACATCTCAGTTTGCAGAGCTCCATGGGCACTCTCAAAGCAGCCCGAGTTGGCACAGGTGGCAGCTTGTCCCTGGGCGGCCTCTTGATATTCGTGGAAATCCAGAAGGCAGCCGGCCCTGAATTACGAGAGCCTACCTGGTACTGCAAATGCTTCTGCCCGGGAAAACAAAACTCACTAAGGCAAGTTCCTGGTCTCACTTTGCAGAGCTCCGTGGGCACCCTCAAAGCAGCGCGACTTAGCACAAGTGGAAGTTGTCCCTGGGTGGCATCTTGATATTCGTGGAAATCCAGGAGGCAGCCGGCCCTGAATTACGAGAGCCTACCTGGTACTGCAAATGCTTCTGCCCGGGGAAACAAAACTCACCAAGGCAAGTTCCTGGTCTCACTTTGCAGAGCTCCATGGGCACTCTCAAAGCAGCCCGAGTTGGCACAGGTGGCAGCTTGTCCCTGGGTGGCATCTTGATATGCGTGGAAATCCAGCAGGCAGACTGCCTCTAAGGGCTGAGGGCCTACTTGGTACTGACAAAGGCTTCTGCCCAGGAAAACAAAACCCATAACCCCACATACTTTCTCTCAGTTTGAAGAGCTCTGTGGGCACTCTCAAAGCAGCCCGAGTTGGCACAGGTGGCAGCTTGTCCCTGGGCAGCGACTTGATATTCGTGGAAATCCTGCAGGCAGCTGGCCCCCAAGGGCCAACGGCCTACCTGGTACTGACAAAGGCTTCTGCCCGGGAAAACAACACTCAGAACACCACGTTTCTGGTCTCAGTTTGCAGAGCACCATGGGCACTCTCAAAGCAGCACGAGTTGGCACAGGTGGCAGCTTGTCCCTGGGCAGCATCTTGATATTCGTGGAAATCCAGCAGGCTGCCTGCCCTTAAGGACCGAGGGCCTACCTGGCACTTCAAATGCTTCTGCCCGGAGAAACAAAACTCAGCACCCCAGGTTCATGGTCTCAGTTTGCAGAGCTCCATGGGCACTCTCAAAGCAGCGCGAGTTGGCGCAGGTGGCAGCTTGTCCCTGGGCAGCATCTTGATATTCGTGGAAATCTTGCTGCCAGCCTGCCCCTAAGGAACAAGGGCCTACCTGGTACTGAGAGAGGCTTCTGCCCGGGAAAACAAACCCCACAACCCTACGTTCCTGGTCTCAGTTTTCAGAGCTCCGTGGGCACCCTCAAAGCAGGGCGAGTTGGCACAAGTTGCAGCTTGTCCCTGGGCAGCATCTTGATATTCGTGGAAATACAGCGGGCAGCCTGCCCCTGATGAACAAGGGCCTACCTGGTACTGACAAAGGCTTCTGCCCTGGAAAACAAAACCCACCACCCCACGTTCCACATCTCAGTTTGCAGAGCTCCATGGGCACTCTCAAAGCAGCCCGAGTTGGCACAGGTGGCAATTTGTCCCTGGGCGGCATCTTGATATTCGTGGAAATCCTGCAGGCAGCTGGCCCCCAAGGGCCAAGGGCCTACCTGGTACTGACAATGGCTTCTGCCCGGGAAAACAAAACCCAGCACCCCACGTTTCTGGTCTCAGTTTGCAGAGCACCATGGGCACTCTCAAAGCAGCGCGAGCTGGCACAGGTGGCAGCTTGTCCTTTGGCAGCATCTTGATATTCATGGAAATCCAGCAGGCTGCCTGCCCTTAAAGACCAAGGGCCTACCTGTCACTGCAAATGTTTCTGCCCAGAGAAACAAAACTCAGCACCTCACGTTAATGGTCCCAGTTTGCAGAGCTCCATGGGCACCCTCAAAGCAGCGCGAGTTGGCACAGGTGCCAGCTTGTCCCTGGGCGGCATCTTGATATTCGTGGAAATCCTGCAGGCAGCCGGCCCCCAAGGGCCAAGGGCCTACCTGGTACTGACAAAGGCTTCTGCTCTGGAAAACAAAACCCAGCACCCCACGTTTCTGGTCTCAGTTTGCAGAGCACCATGGGCACTCTCAAAGCAGCCCGAGTTGGCACAGGTGGCAGCTTGTCCTTTGGCAGCATCTTGATATTCATGGAAATCCAGCAGGCTGCCTGCCCTTAAAGACCAAGGGCCTACCTGGCACTGCAAATGTTTCTGCCCAGAGAAACAAAACTCAGCACCTCACGTTAATGGTCCCAGTTTGCAGAGCTCCATGGGCACCCTCAAAGCAGCGCGAGTTGGCACAGGTGGCAGCTTGTCCCTGGGCAGCATCTTGATATTCGTGGAAATCTTGCTGCCAGCCTGCCCCTAAGGAACAAGGACCCTCCTGGTACTGACAAAGGCTTCTGCCCGGGGAAAGAAAACCCATCACCCCACATTCCACAGCTCAGTTTGCAGAGCTCCATGGGCACTCTCAAAGCAGCCCAAGTTGGCACAGGTGGCAGCTTGTCCCTGGGCAGCATCTTGATATTTGTGGAAATCCTGCAGGCAGCCGGCCCCCAAGGGCCAAGGGCCGACCTGGTACTGACAAAGGCTTCTGCCAGGGGAAACAAAACCCAGCACCGCACGTTTCTGGTCACAGTTTGCAGAGCTCCGTGGGCACCCTAAAAGCAGCCCGAGTTGGCACAGGTGGCAGCTTGTCCCTGGGCAGCATCTTGATATTCGTGGAAATCCAGCAGGCAGTCGGCCCTGAAATTCCGAGGGCCTACCTGGTACGGGCAAATGCTTCTGCCCGGGGAAACAAAACTCACCAACGCACGTTCCTGGTCTCACTTTGCAGAGCTCCAAGGGCACTCTCAAAGCAGCGCGAGTTGCCACAGGTGGCAGCTTGTCCTTTGGCAGCATCTTGATATTCATGGAAATCCAGCAGGCTGCCTGCCCTTAAAGACCAAGGGCCTACCTGTCACTGCAAATGCTTCTGCCCGGAGAAACAAAACTCAGCACCCCAGGTTCATGGTCTCAGTTTGCAGAGCTCCATGGGCACTCTCAAAGCAGCCCGAGTTGGCACAGGTGGCAGCTTGTCCCTGGGCAGCATCTTGATATTCGTGGAAATCTTGCTGCCAGCCTGCCCCTAAGGAACAAGGGCCTACCTGGTACTGAGAGAGGCTTCTGCCCGGGAAAACACAACCCACCACCCCACGTTCCACATCTCAGTTTGCAGAGCTCCGTGGGCACCCTCAAAGCAGCGCGAGTTGGCACAAGTGGCAGCTTGTCCCTGGGCAGCATCTTGATATTCGTGGAAATTGAGCCGCCAGCCTGCCCCTGATGAACAAGGGCCCTCCTGGTAATGACAATAGCTTCTGCCCAGGGAAACAAAACCCACCACCCCACGTTCCACATCTCAGTTTGCAGAGCTCCATGGGCACTCTCAAAGCAGCCCGAGTTGGCACAGGTGGCAGCTTGTCCCTGGGCAGCATCTTGATATGCGTGGAAATCCAGCAGGCAGACTGCCTCTAAGGGCTGAGGGCCTACTTGGTACTGACAAAGGCTTCTGCCCAGGAAAACAAAACCCAGAACCCCACATACTTTCTCTCAGTTTGAAGATCTCTGTGGGCACTCTCAAAGCAGCCCGAGTTGGCACAGGTGGCAGCTTGTCCCTGGGCAGCATCTTGATATTCGTGGAAATCCTGCAGGCAGCTGGCCCCCAAGGGCCAACGGCCTACCTGGTACTGACAAAGGCTTCTGCCCGGGAAAACAACACTCAGAACACCACGTTTCTGGTCTCAGTTTGCAGAGCACCATGGGCACTCTCAATGCAGCACGAGTTGGCACAGGTGGCAGCTTGTCCCTGGGCAGCATCTTGATATTCGTGGAAATCCAGCAGGCTGCCTGCCCTTAAGGACCGAGGGCCTACCTGGCACTTCAAATGCTTCTGCCCGGAGAAACAAAACTCAGCACCCCAGGTTCATGGTCTCAGTTTGCAGAGCTCCATGGGCACTCTCAAAGCAGCGCGAGTTGGCGCAGGTGGCAGCTTGTCCCTGGGCAGCATCTTGATATTCGTGGAAATCTTGCTGCCAGCCTGCCCCTAAGGAACAAGGGCCTACCTGGTATTGAGAGAGGCTTCTGCCCGGGAAAACAAAACCCACAACCCTACGTTCCTGGTCTCAGTTTGCAGAGCTCCGTGGGCACCCTCAAAGCAGGGCGAGTTGGCACAAGTTGCAGCTTGTCCCTGGGCAGCATCTTGATATTCGTGGAAATACAGCGGGCAGCCTGCCCCTGATGAACAAGGGCCTACCTGGTACTGACAAAGGCTTCTGCCCTGGAAAACAAAACCCACCACCCCACGTTCCACATCTCAGTTTGCAGAGCTCCATGGGCACTCTCAAAGCAGCCCGAGTTGGCACAGGTGGCAATTTGTCCCTGGGCGGCATCTTGATATTCGTGGAAATCCTGCAGGCAGCTGGCCCCCAAGGGCCAAGGGCCTACCTGGTACTGACAATGGCTTCTGCCCGGGAAAACAAAACCCAGCACCCCACGTTTCTGGTCTCAGTTTGCAGAGCACCATGGGCACTCTCAAAGCAGCGCGAGCTGGCACAGGTGGCAGCTTGTCCTTTGGCAGCATCTTGATATTCATGGAAATCCAGCAGGCTGCCTGCCTTTAAGGACCAAGGGCCTACCTGTCACTGCAAATGTTTCTGCCCAGAGAAACAAAACTCAGCACCTCACGTTAATGGTCCCAGTTTGCAGAGCTCCATGGGAACTCTCAAAGCAGCCCGAGTTGGCACAGGTGGCAGCTTGTCCCTGGGCAGCATCTTGATATTCGTGGAAATCTTGCTGCCAGCCTGCCCCTAAGGAACAAGGGCCTACCTGGTACTGAGAGAGGCTTCTGCCCGGGAAAACAAAACCCACAACCCTACGTTCCTGGTCACAGTTTGCAGAGCTCTGCGGGCAACCTCAAAGCAGCGTGAGTTGATACAGGTGGCAGCTTGTCCCTGGGCAGCATCTTGATATTCATGGAAATCCAGCAGGCTGCCTGCCCTTAAAGACCAAGGGCCTACCTGTCACTGCAAATGCTTCTGCCCGGAGAAACAAAACTCAGCACCCCAGGTTCATGGTCTCAGTTTGCAGAGCTCCATGGGCACTCTCAAAGCAGCCCGAGTTGGCACAGGTGGCAGCTTGTCCCTGGGCAGCATCTTGATATTCGTGGAAATCTTGCTGCCAGCCTGCCCCTAAGGAACAAGGGCCTACCTGGCACTGAGAGAGGCTTCTGCCCGGGAAAACAAAACCCACCACCCCACGTTCCACATCTCAGTTTGCAGAGCTCCGTGGGCACCCTCAAAGCAGCGCGAGTTGGCACAAGTGGCAGCTTGTCCCTGGGCAGCATCTTGATATTCGTGGAAATTGAGCCGCCAGCCTGCCCCTGATGAACAAGGGCCTTCCTGGTAATGACAAAGGCTTCTGCCCAGGGAAACAAAACCCACCACCCCACGTTCCACATCTCAGTTTGCAGAGCTCCATGGGCACTCTCAAAGCAGCCCGAGTTGGCACAGGTGGCAGCTTGTCCCTGGGCGGCCTCTTGATATTCGTGGAAATCCAGAAGGCAGCCGGCCCTGAATTACGAGAGCCTACCTGGTACTGCAAATGCTTCTGCCCGGGAAAACAAAACTCACTAAGGCAAGTTCCTGGTCTCACTTTGCAGAGCTCCGTGGGCACCCTCAAAGCAGCGCGACTTAGCACAAGTGGAAGCTGGTCCCTGGGTGGCATCTTGATATTCGTGGAAATCCAGGAGGCAGCCGGCCCTGAATTACGAGAGCCTACCTGGTACTGCAAATGCTTCTGCCCGGGGAAACAAAACTCACCAAGGCAAGTTCCTGGTCTCACTTTGCAGAGCTCCATGGGCACTCTCAAAGCAGCCCGAGTTGGCACAGGTGGCAGCTTGTCCCTGGGTGGCATCTTGATATGCGTGGAAATCCAGCAGGCAGACTGCCTCTAAGGGCTGAGGGCCTACTTGGTACTGACAAAGGCTTCTGCCCAGGAAAACAAAACCCATAACCCCACATACTTTCTCTCAGTTTGAAGAGCTCTGTGGGCACTCTCAAAGCAGCCCGAGTTGGCACAGGTGGCAGCTTGTCCCTGGGCAGCATCTTGATATTCGTGGAAATCCTGCAGGCAGCTGGCCCCCAAGGGCCAACGGCCTACCTGGTACTGACAAAGGCTTCTGCCCGGGAAAACAACACTCAGAACACCACGTTTCTGGTCTCAGTTTGCAGAGCACCATGGGCACTCTCAAAGCAGCACGAGTTGGCACAGGTGGCAGCTTGTCCCTGGGCAGCATCTTGATATTCGTGGAAATCCAGCAGGCTGCCTGCCCTTAAGGACCGAGGGCCTACCTGGCACTTCAAATGCTTCTGCCCGGAGAAACAAAACTCAGCACCCCAGGTTCATGGTCTCAGTTTGCAGAGCTCCATGGGCACTCTCAAAGCAGCGCGAGTTGGCGCAGGTGGCAGCTTGTCCCTGGGCAGCATCTTGATATTCGTGGAAATCTTGCTGCCAGCCTGCCCCTAAGGAACAAGGGCCTACCTGGTACTGAGAGAGGCTTCTGCCCGGGAAAACAAACCCCACAACCCTACGTTCCTGGTCTCAGTTTTCAGAGCTCCGTGGGCACCCTCAAAACAGGGCGAGTTGGCACAAGTTGCAGCTTGTCCCTGGGCAGCATCTTGATATTCGTGGAAATACAGCGGGCAGCCTGCCCCTGATGAACAAGGGCCTACCTGGTACTGACAAAGGCTTCTGCCCTGGAAAACAAAACCCACCACCCCACGTTCCACATCTCAGTTTGCAGAGCTCCATGGGCACTCTCAAAGCAGCCCGAGTTGGCACAGGTGGCAATTTGTCCCTGGGCGGCATCTTGATATTCGTGGAAATCCTGCAGGCAGCTGGCCCCCAAGGGCCAAGGGCCTACCTGGTACTGACAATGGCTTCTGCCCGGGAAAACAAAACCCAGCACCCCACGTTTCTGGTCTCAGTTTGCAGAGCACCATGGGCACTCTCAAAGCAGCGCGAGCTGGCACAGGTGGCAGCTTGTCCTTTGGCAGCATCTTGATATTCATGGAAATCCAGCAGGCTGCCTGCCTTTAAGGACCAAGGGCCTACCTGTCACTGCAAATGTTTCTGCCCAGAGAAACAAAACTCAGCACCTCACGTTAATGGTCCCAGTTTGCAGAGCTCCATGGGAACTCTCAAAGCAGCCCGAGTTGGCACAGGTGGCAGCTTGTCCCTGGGCAGCATCTTGATATTCGTGGAAATCTTGCTGCCAGCCTGCCCCTAAGGAACAAGGGCCTACCTGGTACTGAGAGAGGCTTCTGCCCGGGAAAACAAAACCCACAACCCTACGTTCCTGGTCTCAGTTTGCAGAGCTCTGTGGGCAACCTCAAAGCAGCGCGAGTTGGCACAAGTGGAAGCTGGTCCCTGGGCAGCATCTTGATATTCGTGGAAATCCAGGAGGCAGCCGGCCCTGAATTACGAGAGCCTACCTGGTAATGCAAATGCTTCTGCCTGGGGAAACAAAACTCACCAAGGCAAGTTCCTGGTCTCACTTTGCAGAGATCCATGGGCACTCTCAAAGCAGCCCGAGTTGCAACAGGTGGCAGCGTGTCCCTGGGTGGCATCTTGATATGCGTGGAAATCCAGCAGGCAGTCTGCCTCTAAGGGCTGAGGGCCTACTTGGTACTGACAAAGGCTTCTGCCCTGGAAAACAAAACCCATAACCCCAGATACTTTCTCTCAGTTTGAAGAGCTCCATGGGCACTCTCAAAGCAGCGCGAGGTTGCACAGGTGGCAGCTTGCTCCTGGGCAGCATCTTGATATTCGTGGAAATCTTGCTGCCAGCCTGCCCCTAAGGAACAAGGGCCTACCTGGTACTGAGAGAGGCTTCTGCCCGGGAAAACAAAACCCACAACCCTACGTTTCTGGTCTCAGTTTGCAGAGCACCATGGGCACTCTCAAAGCAGCCCGAGTTAGCACAGGTGGCAGCTTGTCCCATGGCAGCATCTTGATATTCGTGGAAATCCAGCAGGCTGCCTGCCCTTAAGGACCGAGGGCCTACCTGGGACTGACAAAGGCTTCTGCCCGGAGAAACAAAACTCAGCACCCCAGGTTCATGGTCTCAGTTTGCAGAGCTCCATGGGCACTCTCAAAGCAGCCCGAGTTGGCACAGGTGGCAGCTTGTCCCTGGGCAGCATCTTGATATTCGTGGAAATCTTGCTGCCAGCCTGCCCCTAAGGAACAAGGGCCTACCTGGCACTGACAAAGGCTTCTGCCCGGGAAAACAAAACCCATAACCCCACGTTCCACATCTCAGTTTGCAGAGCTCCGTGGGCACCCTCAAAGCAGCCCGAGTTGGCACAGGTGGCAGCTTGTCCCTGGGCGGCATCTTGATATTCGTGGAAATCCAGGAGGCAGCCGGCCCTGAAGTTCCGAGAGCCTGCCTGGTACTTCAAATGCTTCTGCCCGGGGAAACCAAACCCACCAAGGCAAGTTCCTGGTCTAACTTTGCAGAGCTCCATGGGCACTCTCAAAGCAGCCCGAGTAGGCACAGGTGGCAGCTTGTCCCTGGGTGGCATCTTGATATGCGTGGAAATCCAGCAGGCAGACTGCATCTAAGGGCTGAGGGCCTACTTGGTACTGACAAAGGCTTCTGCCCGGGAAAACAAAACCCATAACCCCACATACTTTCTCTCAGTTTGAAGAGCTCCGTGGGCACTCTCAAAGCAGCCCGAGTTGGCACAAGTGGCAGCTTGTCCCTGGGCAGCATCTTGATATTCGTGGAAATCCTGCAGGCAGCTGGCCCCCAAGGGCCAAGGCCTGACCTGGTACTGACAAAGGCTTCTGCCCGGGAAAACAAAACCCATAACCCCACGTTTCTGGTCTCAGTTTGCAGAGCACCATGGGCACTCTCAAAGCAGTCCGAGTTAGCACAGGTGGCAGCTTGTCCCTGGGCAGCATCTTGATATTCGTGGAAATCCAGCAGGCTGCCTGCCCTTAAGGACCGAGGGCCTACCTGGGACTGACAAAGGCTTCTGCCCGGAGAAACAAAACTCAGCACCCCAGGTTCATGGTCTCAGTTTGCAGAGCTCCATGGGCACTCTCAAAGCAGCGCGAGTTGGCACAGGTGGCAGCTTGTCCCTGGGCAGCATCTTGATATTTGTGGAAATCTTGCTGCCAGCCTGCCCCTAAGGAACAAGGGCCTACCTGGCACTGACAAATGCTTCTGCCCGGGAAAACAAAACCCACAACCCTACGTTCCTGGTCTCAGTTTGCAGAGCTCCGTGGGCACCCCCAAAGCAGCGCGAGTTGGCACAAGTGGAAGCTTGTCCCTGGGTGGCATCTTGATATTCGTGGAAATCCAGGAGGCAGCCGGCCCTGAATTACGAGAGCCTACCTGGTACTGCAAATGCTTCTGCCCGGGGAAACAAAACTCACCAAGGCAAGTTCCTGGTCTCACTTTGCAGAGCTCCATGGGCACTCTCAAAGCAGCCCGAGTTGGCACAGGTGGCAGCTTGTCCCTGGGTGGCATCTTGATATGCGTGGAAATCCAGCAGGCAGACTGCCTCTAAGGGCTGAGGGCCTACTTGGTACTGACAAAGGCTTCTGCCCAGGAAAACAAAACCCATAACCCCACATACTTTCTCTCAGTTTGAAGAGCTCTGTGGGCACTCTCAAAGCAGCCCGAGTTGGCACAGGTGGCAGCTTGTCCCTGGGCAGCGACTTGATATTCGTGGAAATCCTGCAGGCAGCTGGCCCCCAAGGGCCAACGGCCTACCTGGTACTGACAAAGGCTTCTGCCCGGGAAAACAACACTCAGAACACCACGTTTCTGGTCTCAGTTTGCAGAGCACCATGGGCACTCTCAAAGCAGCACGAGTTGGCACAGGTGGCAGCTTGTCCCTGGGCAGCATCTTGATATTCGTGGAAATCCAGCAGGCTGCCTGCCCTTAAGGACCGAGGGCCTACCTGGCACTTCAAATGCTTCTGCCCGGAGAAACAAAACTCAGCACCCCAGGTTCATGGTCTCAGTTTGCAGAGCTCCATGGGCACTCTCAAAGCAGCGCGAGTTGGCGCAGGTGGCAGCTTGTCCCTGGGCAGCATCTTGATATTCGTGGAAATCTTGCTGCCAGCCTGCCCCTAAGGAACAAGGGCCTACCTGGTACTGAGAGAGGCTTCTGCCCGGGAAAACAAACCCCACAACCCTACGTTCCTGGTCTCAGTTTTCAGAGCTCCGTGGGCACCCTCAAAGCAGGGCGAGTTGGCACAAGTTGCAGCTTGTCCCTGGGCAGCATCTTGATATTCGTGGAAATACAGCGGGCAGCCTGCCCCTGATGAACAAGGGCCTACCTGGTACTGACAAAGGCTTCTGCCCTGGAAAACAAAACCCACCACCCCACGTTCCACATCTCAGTTTGCAGAGCTCCATGGGCACTCTCAAAGCAGCCCGAGTTGGCACAGGTGGCAATTTGTCCCTGGGCGGCATCTTGATATTCGTGGAAATCCTGCAGGCAGCTGGCCCCCAAGGGCCAAGGGCCTACCTGGTACTGACAATGGCTTCTGCCCGGGAAAACAAAACCCAGCACCCCACGTTTCTGGTCTCAGTTTGCAGAGCACCATGGGCACTCTCAAAGCAGCGCGAGCTGGCACAGGTGGCAGCTTGTCCTTTGGCAGCATCTTGATATTCATGGAAATCCAGCAGGCTGCCTGCCTTTAAGGACCAACGGCCTACCTGTCACTGCAAATGTTTCTGCCCAGAGAAACAAAACTCAGCACCTCACGTTAATGGTCCCAGTTTGCAGAGCTCCATGGGAACTCTCAAAGCAGCCCGAGTTGGCACAGGTGGCAGCTTGTCCCATGGCAGCATCTTGATATTCGTGGAAATCTTGCTGCCAGCCTGCCCCTAAGGAACAAGGGCCTACCTGGTACTGAGAGAGGCTTCTGCCCGGGAAAACAAAACCCACAACCCTACGTTCCTGGTCTCAGTTTGCAGAGCTCCGTGGGCAACCTCAAAGCAGCGCGAGTTGGCACAAGTGGAAGCTGGTCCCTGGGCAGCATCTTGATATTCGTGGAAATCCAGGAGGCAGCCGGCCCTGAATTACGAGAGCCTACTTGGTAATGCAAATGCTTCTGCCTGGGGAAACAAAACTCACCAAGGCAAGTTCCTGGTCTCACTTTGCAGAGCTCCATGGGCACTCTCAAAGCAGCCCGAGTTGCAACAGGTGGCAGCGTGTCCCTGGGTGGCATCTTGATATGCGTGGAAATCCAGCAGGCAGTCTGCCTCTAAGGGCTGAGGGCCTACTTGGTACTGACAAAGGCTTCTGCCCTGGAAAACAAAACCCATAACCCCAGATACTTTCTCTCAGTTTGAAGAGCTCCATGGGCACTCTCAAAGCAGCGCGAGGTTGCACAGGTGGCAGCTTGCTCCTGGGCAGCATCTTGATATTCATGGAAATCTTGCTGCCAGCCTGCCCCTAAGGAACAAGGGCCTACCTGGTACTGAGAGAGGCTTCTGCCCGGGAAAACAAAACCCACAACCCTACGTTTCTGGTCTCAGTTTGCAGAGCACCATGGGCACTCTCAAAGCAGCCCGAGTTAGCACAGGTGGCAGCTTGTCCCATGGCAGCATCTTGATATTCGTGGAAATCCAGCAGGCTGCCTGCCCTTAAGGACCGAGGGCCTACCTGGGACTGACAAAGGCTTCTGCCCGGAGAAACAAAACTCAGCACCCCAGGTTCATGGTCTCAGTTTGCAGAGCTCCATGGGCACTCTCAAAGCAGCCCGAGTTGGCACAGGTGGCAGCTTGTCCCTGGGCAGCATCTTGATATTCGTGGAAATCTTGCTGCCAGCCTGCCCCTAAGGAACAAGGGCCTACCTGGCACTGACAAAGGCTTCTGCCCGGGAAAACAAAACCCATAACCCCACGTTCCACATCTCAGTTTGCAGAGCTCCGTGGGCACCCTCAAAGCAGCCCGAGTTGGCACAGGTGGCAGCTTGTCCCTGGGCGGCATCTTGATATTCGTGGAAATCCAGGAGGCAGCCGGCCCTGAAGTTCCGAGAGCCTGCCTGGTACTTCAAATGCTTCTGCCCGGGGAAACCAAACCCACCAAGGCAAGTTCCTGGTCTAACTTTGCAGAGCTCCATGGGCACTCTCAAAGCAGCCCGAGTAGGCACAGGTGGCAGCTTGTCCCTGGGTGGCATCTTGATATGCGTGGAAATCCAGCAGGCAGACTGCATCTAAGGGCTGAGGGCCTACTTGGTACTGACAAAGGCTTCTGCCCGGGAAAACAAAACCCATAACCCCACATACTTTCTCTCAGTTTGAAGAGCTCCGTGGGCACTCTCAAAGCAGCCCGAGTTGGCACAAGTGGCAGCTTGTCCCTGGGCAGCATCTTGATATTCGTGGAAATCCTGCAGGCAGCTGGCCCCCAAGGGCCAAGGCCTGACCTGGTACTGACAAAGGCTTCTGCCCGGGAAAACAAAACCCATAACCCCACGTTTCTGGTCTCAGTTTGCAGAGCACCATGGGCACTCTCAAAGCAGCCCGAGTTAGCACAGGTGGCAGCTTGTCCCTGGGCAGCATCTTGATATTCGTGGAAATCCAGCAGGCTGCCTGCCCTTAAGGACCGAGGGCCTACCTGGGACTGACAAAGGCTTCTGCCCGGAGAAACAAAACTCAGCACCCCAGGTTCATGGTCTCAGTTTGCAGAGCTCCATGGGCACTCTCAAAGCAGCCCGAGTTGGCACAGGTGGCAGCTTGTCCCTGGGCAGCATCTTGATATTCGTGGAAATCTTGCTGCCAGCCTGCCCCTAAGGAACAAGGGCCTACCTGGCACTGACAAAGGCTTCTGCCCGGGAAAACAAAACCCACAACCCTACGTTCCTGGTCTCAGTTTGCAGAGCTCCGTGGGCACCCCCAAAGCAGCGCGAGTTGGCACAAGTGGAAGCTTGTCCCTGGGTGGCATCTTGATATTCGTGGAAATCCAGGAGGCAGCCGGCCCTGAATTACGAGAGCCTACCTGGTACTGCAAATGCTTCTGCCCGGGGAAACAAAACTCACCAAGGCAAGTTCCTGGTCTCACTTTGCAGAGCTCCATGGGCACTCTCAAAGCAGCCCGAGTTGGCACAGGTGGCAGCTTGTCCCTGGGTGGCATCTTGATATGCGTGGAAATCCAGCAGGCAGACTGCCTCTAAGGGCTGAGGGCCTACTTGGTACTGACAAAGGCTTCTGCCCAGGAAAACAAAACCCATAACCCCACATACTTTCTCTCAGTTTGAAGAGCTCTGTGGGCACTCTCAAAGCAGCCCGAGTTGGCACAGGTGGCAGCTTGTCCCTGGGCAGCGACTTGATATTCGTGGAAATCCTGCAGGCAGCTGGCCCCCAAGGGCCAACGGCCTACCTGGTACTGACAAAGGCTTCTGCCCGGGAAAACAACACTCAGAACACCACGTTTCTGGTCTCAGTTTGCAGAGCACCATGGGCACTCTCAAAGCAGCACGAGTTGGCACAGGTGGCAGCTTGTCCCTGGGCAGCATCTTGATATTCGTGGAAATCCAGCAGGCTGCCTGCCCTTAAGGACCGAGGGCCTACCTGGCACTTCAAATGCTTCTGCCCGGAGAAACAAAACTCAGCACCCCAGGTTCATGGTCTCAGTTTGCAGAGCTCCATGGGCACTCTCAAAGCAGCGCGAGTTGGCGCAGGTGGCAGCTTGTCCCTGGGCAGCATCTTGATATTCGTGGAAATCTTGCTGCCAGCCTGCCCCTAAGGAACAAGGGCCTACCTGGTACTGAGAGAGGCTTCTGCCCGGGAAAACAAACCCCACAACCCTACGTTCCTGGTCTCAGTTTTCAGAGCTCCGTGGGCACCCTCAAAGCAGGGCGAGTTGGCACAAGTTGCAGCTTGTCCCTGGGCAGCATCTTGATATTCGTGGAAATACAGCGGGCAGCCTGCCCCTGATGAACAAGGGCCTACCTGGTACTGACAAAGGCTTCTGCCCTGGAAAACAAAACCCACCACCCCACGTTCCACATCTCAGTTTGCAGAGCTCCATGGGCACTCTCATAGCAGCGCGAGCTGGCACAGGTGGCAGCTTGTCCTTTGGCAGCATCTTGATATTCATGGAAATCCAGCAGGCTGCCTGCCTTTAAGGACCAAGGGCCTACCTGTCACTGCAAATGTTTCTGCCCAGAGAAACAAAACTCAGCACCTCACGTTAATGGTCCCAGTTTGCAGAGCTCCATGGGAACTCTCAAAGCAGCCCGAGTTGGCACAGGTGGCAGCTTGTCCCTGGGCAGCATCTTGATATTCGTGGAAATCTTGCTGCCAGCCTGCCCCTAAGGAACAAGGGCCTACCTGGTACTGAGAGAGGCTTCTGCCCGGGAAAACAAAACCCACAACCCTACGTTCCTGGTCTCAGTTTGCAGAGCTCCGTGGGCAACCTCAAAGCAGCGCGAGTTGGCACAAGTGGAAGCTGGTCCCTGGGCAGCATCTTGATATTCGTGGAAATCCAGGAGGCAGCCGGCCCTGAATTACGAGAGCCTACCTGGTAATGCAAATGCTTCTGCCTGGGGAAACAAAACTCACCAAGGCAAGTTCCTGGTCTCACTTTGCAGAGCTCCATGGGCACTCTCAAAGCAGCCCGAGTTGCAACAGGTGGCAGCGTGTCCCTGGGTGGCATCTTGATATGCGTGGAAATCCAGCAGGCAGACTGCATCTAAGGGCTGAGGGCCTACTTGGTACTGACAAAGGCTTCTGCCCGGGAAAACAAAACCCATAACCCCACATACTTTCTCTCAGTTTGAAGAGCTCCGTGGGCACTCTCAAAGCAGCCCGAGTTGGCACAGGTGGCAGCTTGTCCCTGGGCAGCATCTTGATATTCGTGGAAATCCTGCAGGCAGCTGGCCCCCTAGGGCCAAGGCCTGACCTGGTACTGACAAAGGCTTCTGCCCGGGAAAACAAAACCCATAA
Organism: Motacilla alba alba; assembly: GCF_015832195.1. Lineage (NCBI taxonomy): Eukaryota > Metazoa > Chordata > Aves > Passeriformes > Motacillidae > Motacilla > Motacilla alba. Next base: position 77,380 of record NW_024037199.1, on the reverse strand, counting down.
CCCCACGTTTCTGGTCTCAGTTTGCAGAGCACCATGGGCACTCTCAAAGCAGTCCGAGTTAGCACAGGTGGCAGCTTGTCCCTGGGCAGCATCTTGATATTCGTGGAAATCCAGCAGGCTGCCTGCCCTTAAGGACCGAGGGCCTACCTGGGACTGACAAAGGCTTCTGCCCGGAGAAACAAAACTCAGCACCCCAGGTTCATGGTCTCAGTTTGCAGAGCTCCATGGGCACTCTCAAAGCCGCCCGAGTTGGCACAGGTGGCAGCTTGTCCCTGGGCAGCATCTTGATATTCGTGGAAATCTTGCTGCCAGCCTGCCCCTAAGGAACAAGAGCCTACCTGGCACTGACAAAGGCTTCTGCCCGGGAAAACAAAACCCACAACCCTACGTTCCTGGTCTCAGTTTGCAGAGCTCCGTGGGCACCCCCAAAGCAGCGCGAGTTGGCACAAGTGGAAGCTTGTCCCTGGGTGGCATCTTGATATTCGTGGAAATCCAGGAGGCAGCCGGCCCTTAATTACGAGAGCCTACCTGGTACTGCAAATGCTTCTGCCCGGGGAAACAAAACTTACCAAGGCAAGTTCCTGGTCTCACTTTGCAGAGCTCCATGGGCACTCTCAAAGCAGCCCGAGTTGGCACAGGTGGCAGCTTGTCCCTGGGTGGCATCTTGATATGCGTGGAAATCCAGCAGGCAGACTGCCTCTAAGGGCTGAGGGCCTACTTGGTACTGACAAAGGCTTCTGCCCAGGAAAACAAAACCCATAACCCCACATACTTTCTCTCAGTTTGAAGAGCTCTGTGGGCACTCTCAAAGCAGCCCGAGTTGGCACAGGTGGCAGCTTGTCCCTGGGCAGCGACTTGATATTCGTGGAAATCCTGCAGGCAGCTGGCCCCCAAGGGCCAACGGCCTACCTGGTACTGACAAAGGCTTCTGCCCGGGAAAACAACACTCAGAACACCACGTTTCTGGTCTCAGTTTGCAGAGCACCATGGGCACTCTCAAAGCAGCACGAGTTGGCACAGGTGGCAGCTTGTCCCTGGGCAGCATCTTGATATTCGTGGAAATCCAGCAGGCTGCCTGCCCTTAAGGACCGAGGGCCTACCTGGCACTTCAAATGCTTCTGCCCGGAGAAACAAAACTCAGCACCCCAGGTTCATGGTCTCAGTTTGCAGAGCTCCATGGGCACTCTCAAAGCAGCGCGAGTTGGCGCAGGTGGCAGCTTGTCCCTGGGCAGCATCTTGATATTCGTGGAAATCTTGCTGCCAGCCTGCCCCTAAGGAACAAGGGCCTACCTGGTACTGAGAGAGGCTTCTGCCCGGGAAAACAAAACCCACAACCCTACGTTCCTGGTCTCAGTTTTCAGAGCTCCGTGGGCACCCTCAAAGCAGGGCGAGTTGGCACAAGTTGCAGCTTGTCCCTGGGCAGCATCTTGATATTCGTGGAAATACAGCGGGCAGCCTGCCCCTGATGAACAAGGGCCTACCTGGTACTGACAAAGGCTTCTGCCCGGGAAAACAAAACCCACCACCCCACGTTCCACATCTCAGTTTGCAGAGCTCCATGGGCACTCTCAAAGCAGCCCGAGTTGGCACAGGTGGCAATTTGTCCCTGGGCGGCATCTTGATATTCGTGGAAATCCTGCAGGCAGCTGGCCCCCAAGGGCCAAGGGCCTACCTGGTACTGACAATGGCTTCTGCCCGGGAAAACAAAACCCAGCACCCCACGTTTCTGGTCTCAGTTTGCAGAGCACCATGGGCACTCTCAAAGCAGCGCGAGCTGGCACAGGTGGCAGCTTGTCCTTTGGCAGCATCTTGATATTCATGGAAATCCAGCAGGCTGCCTGCCTTTAAGGACCAAGGGCCTACCTGTCACTGCAAATGTTTCTGCCCAGAGAAACAAAACTCAGCACCTCATGTTAATGGTCCCAGTTTGCAGATCTCCATGGGAACTCTCAAAGCAGCCCGAGTTGGCACAGGTGGCAGCTTGTCCCATGGCAGCATCTTGATATTCGTGGAAATCTTGCTGCCAGCCTGCCCCTAAGGAACAAGGGCCTACCTGGTACAGAGAGAGGCTTCTGCCCGGGAAAACAAAACCCACAACCCTACGTTCCTGGTCTCAGTTTGCAGAGCTCCGTGGGCAACCTCAAAGCAGCGCGAGTTGGCACAAGTGGAAGCTGGTCCCTGGGCAGCATCTTGATATTCGTGGAAATCCAGGAGGCAGCCGGCCCTGAATTACGAGAGCCTACCTGGTAATGCAAATGCTTCTGCCTGGGGAAACAAAACTCACCAAGGCAAGTTCCTGGTCTCACTTTGCAGAGCTCCATGGGCACTCTCAAAGCAGCCCGAGTTGCAACAGGTGGCAGCGTGTCCCTGGGTGGCATCTTGATATGCGTGGAAATCCAGCAGGCAGTCTGCCTCTAAGGGCTGAGGGCCTACTTGGTACTGACAAAGGCTTCTGCCCTGGAAAACAAAACCCATAACCCCAGATACTTTCTCTCAGTTTGAAGAGCTCCATGGGCACTCTCAAAGCAGCGCGAGGTTGCACAGGTGGCAGCTTGCTCCTGGGCAGCATCTTGATATTCGTGGAAATCTTGCTGCCAGCCTGCCCCTAAGGAACAAGGGCCTACCTGGTACTGAGAGAGGCTTCTGCCCGGGAAAACAAAACCCACAACCCTACGTTTCTGGTCTCAGTTTGCAGAGCACCATGGGCACTCTCAAAGCAGCCCGAGTTAGCACAGGTGGCAGCTTGTCCCATGGCAGCATCTTGATATTCGTGGAAATCCAGCAGGCTGCCTGCCCTTAAGGACCGAGGGCCTACCTGGGACTGACAAAGGCTTCTGCCCGGAGAAACAAAACTCAGCACCCCAGGTTCATGGTCTCAGTTTGCAGAGCTCCATGGGCACTCTCAAAGCAGCCCGAGTTGGCACAGGTGGCAGCTTGTCCCTGGGCAGCATCTTGATATTCGTGGAAATCTTGCTGCCAGCCTGCCCCTAAGGAACAAGGGCCTACCTGGCACTGACAAAGGCTTCTGCCCGGGAAAACAAAACCCATAACCCCACGTTCCTGGTCTCAGTTTGCAGAGCTCCGTGGGCACCCTCAAAGCAGCCCGAGTTGGCACAGGTGGCAGCTTGTCCCTGGGCGGCATCTTGATATTCGTGGAAATCCAGGAGGCAGCCGGCCCTGAAGTTCCGAGAGCCTGCCTGGTACTTCAAATGCTTCTGCCCGGGGAAACAAACCCACCAAGGCAAGTTCCTGGTCTAACTTTGCAGAGCTCCATGGGCACTCTCAAAGCAGCCCGAGTAGGCACAGGTGGCAGCTTGTCCCTGGGTGGCATCTTGATATGCGTGGAAATCCAGCAGGCAGACTGCATCTAAGGGCTGAGGGCCTACTTGGTACTGACAAAGGCTTCTGCCCGGGAAAACAAAACCCATAACCCCACATACTTTCTCTCAGTTTGAAGAGCTCCGTGGGCACTCTCAAAGCAGCCCGAGTTGGCACAAGTGGCAGCTTGTCCCTGGGCAGCATCTTGATATTCGTGGAAATCCTGCAGGCAGCTGGCCCCCAAGGGCCAAGGCCTGACCTGGTACTGACAAAGGCTTCTGCCCGGGAAAACAAAACCCATAACCCCACGTTTCTGGTCTCAGTTTGCAGAGCACCATGGGCACTCTCAAAGCAGTCCGAGTTAGCACAGGTGGCAGCTTGTCCCTGGGCAGCATCTTGATATTCGTGGAAATCCAGCAGGCTGCCTGCCCTTAAGGACCGAGGGCCTACCTGGGACTGACAAAGGCTTCTGCCCGGAGAAACAAAACTCAGCACCCCAGGTTCATGGTCTCAGTTTGCAGAGCTCCATGGGCACTCTCAAAGCAGCCCGAGTTGGCACAGGTGGCAGCTTGTCCCTGGGCAGCATCTTGATATTCGTGGAAATCTTGCTGCCAGCCTGCCCCTAAGGAACAAGGGCCTACCTGGCACTGACAAAGGCTTCTGCCCGGGAAAACAAAACCCACAACCCTACGTTCCTGGTCTCAGTTTGCAGAGCTCCGTGGGCACCCCCAAAGCAGCGCGAGTTGGCACAAGTGGAAGCTTGTCCCTGGGTGGCATCTTGATATTCGTGGAAATCCAGGAGGCAGCCGGCCCTGAATTACGAGAGCCTACCTGGTACTGCAAATGCTTCTGCCCGGGGAAACAAAACTCACCAAGGCAAGTTCCTGGTCTCACTTTGCAGAGCTCCATGGGCACTCTCAAAGCAGCCCGAGTTGGCACAGGTGGCAGCTTGTCCCTGGGTGGCATCTTGATATGCGTGGAAATCCAGCAGGCAGACTGCCTCTAAGGGCTGAGGGCCTACTTGGTACTGACAAAGGCTTCTGCCCAGGAAAACAAAACCCATAACCCCACATACTTTCTCTCAGTTTGAAGAGCTCTGTGGGCACTCTCAAAGCAGCCCGAGTTGGCACAGGTGGCAGCTTGTCCCTGGGCAGCGACTTGATATTCGTGGAAATCCTGCAGGCAGCTGGCCCCCAAGGGCCAACGGCCTACCTGGTACTGACAAAGGCTTCTGCCCGGGAAAACAACACTCAGAACACCACGTTTCTGGTCTCAGTTTGCAGAGCACCATGGGCACTCTCAAAGCAGCACGAGTTGGCACAGGTGGCAGCTTGTCCCTGGGCAGCATCTTGATATTCGTGGAAATCCAGCAGGCTGCCTGCCCTTAAGGACCGAGGGCCTACCTGGCACTTCAAATGCTTCTGCCCGGAGAAACAAAACTCAGCACCCCAGGTTCATGGTCTCAGTTTGCAGAGCTCCATGGGCACTCTCAAAGCAGCGCGAGTTGGCGCAGGTGGCAGCTTGTCCCTGGGCAGCATCTTGATATTCGTGGAAATCTTGCTGCCAGCCTGCCCCTAAGGAACAAGGGCCTACCTGGTACTGAGAGAGGCTTCTGCCCGGGAAAACAAAACCCACAACCCTACGTTCCTGGTCTCAGTTTTCAGAGCTCCGTGGGCACCCTCAAAGCAGGGCGAGTTGGCACAAGTTGCAGCTTGTCCCTGGGCAGCATCTTGATATTCGTGGAAATCCAGCGGGCAGCCTGCCCCTGATGAACAAGGGCCTACCTGGTACTGACAAAGGCTTCTGCCCTGGAAAACAAAACCCACCACCCCACGTTCCACATCTCAGTTTGCAGAGCTCCATGGGCACTCTCAAAGCAGCCCGAGTTGCAACAGGTGGCAATTTGTCCCTGGGCGGCATCTTGATATTCGTGGAAATCCTGCAGGCAGCTGGCCCCCAAGGGCCAAGGGCCTACCTGGTACTGACAATGGCTTCTGCCCGGGAAAACAAAACCCAGCACCCCACGTTTCTGGTCTCAGTTTGCAGAGCACCATGGGCACTCTCAAAGCAGCGCGAGCTGGCACAGGTGGCAGCTTGTCCTTTGGCAGCATCTTGATATTCATGGAAATCCAGCAGGCTGCCTGCCTTTAAGGACCAAGGGCCTACCTGTCACTGCAAATGTTTCTGCCCAGAGAAACAAAACTCAGCACCTCACGTTAATGGTCCCAGTTTGCAGAGCTCCATGGGAACTCTCAAAGCAGCCCGAGTTGGCACAGGTGGCAGCTTGTCCCTGGGCAGCATCTTGATATTCGTGGAAATCTTGCTGCCAGCCTGCCCCTAAGGAACAAGGGCCTACCTGGTACTGACAAAGGCTTCTGCCCGGGAAAACAAAACCCACAACCCTACGTTCCTGGTCTCAGTTTGCAGAGCTCCGTGGGCAACCTCAAAGCAGCGCGAGTTGGCACAAGTGGAAGCTGGTCCCTGGGCAGCATCTTGATATTCGTGGAAATCCAGGAGGCAGCCGGCCCTGAATTACGAGAGCCTACCTGGTAATGCAAATGCTTCTGCCTGGGGAAACAAAACTCACCAAGGCAAGTTCCTGGTCTCACTTTGCAGAGCTCCATGGGCACTCTCAAAGCAGCCCGAGTTGCAACAGGTGGCAGCGTGTCCCTGGGTGGCATCTTGATATGCGTGGAAATCCAGCAGGCAGTCTGCCTCTAAGGGCTGAGGGCCTACTTGGTACTGACAAAGGCTTCTGCCCTGGAAAACAAAACCCATAACCCCAGATACTTTCTCTCAGTTTGAAGAGCTCCATGGGCACTCTCAAAGCAGCGCGAGGTTGCACAGGTGGCAGCTTGCTCCTGGGCAGCATCTTGATATTCGTGGAAATCTTGCTGCCAGCCTGCCCCTAAGGAACAAGGGCCTACCTGGTACTGAGAGAGGCTTCTGCCCGGGAAAACAAAACCCACAACCCTACGTTTCTGGTCTCAGTTTGCAGAGCACCATGGGCACTCTCAAAGCAGCCCGAGTTAGCACAGGTGGCAGCTTGTCCCATGGCAGCATCTTGATATTCGTGGAAATCCAGCAGGCTGCCTGCCCTTAAGGACCGAGGGCCTACCTGGGACTGACAAAGGCTTCTGCCCGGAGAAACAAAACTCAGCACCCCAGGTTCATGGTCTCAGTTTGCAGAGCTCCATGGGCACTCTCAAAGCAGCCCGAGTTGGCACAGGTGGCAGCTTGTCCCTGGGCAGCATCTTGATATTCGTGGAAATCTTGCTGCCAGCCTGCCCCTAAGGAACAAGGGCCTACCTGGCACTGACAAAGGCTTCTGCCCGGGAAAACAAAACCCATAACCCCACGTTCCACATCTCAGTTTGCAGAGCTCCGTGGGCACCCTCAAAGCAGCCCGAGTTGGCACAGGTGGCAGCTTGTCCCTGGGCGGCATCTTGATATTCGTGGAAATCCAGGAGGCAGCCGGCCCTGAAGTTCCGAGAGCCTGCCTGGTACTTCAAATGCTTCTGCCCGGGGAAACCAAACCCACCAAGGCAAGTTCCTGGTCTAACTTTGCAGAGCTCCATGGGCACTCTCAAAGCAGCCCGAGTAGGCACAGGTGGCAGCTTGTCCCTGGGTGGCATCTTGATATGCGTGGAAATCCAGCAGGCAGACTGCATCTAAGGGCTGAGGGCCTACTTGGTACTGACAAAGGCTTCTGCCCGGGAAAACAAAACCCATAACCCCACATACTTTCTCTCAGTTTGAAGAGCTCCGTGGGCACTCTCAAAGCAGCCCGAGTTGGCACAAGTGGCAGCTTGTCCCTGGGCAGCATCTTGATATTCGTGGAAATCCTGCAGGCAGCTGGCCCCCAAGGGCCAAGGCCTGACCTGGTACTGACAAAGGCTTCTGCCCGGGAAAACAAAACCCATAACCCCACGTTTCTGGTCTCAGTTTGCAGAGCACCATGGGCACTCTCAAAGCAGTCCGAGTTAGCACAGGTGGCAGCTTGTCCCTGGGCAGCATCTTGATATTCGTGGAAATCCAGCAGGCTGCCTGCCCTTAAGGACCGAGGGCCTACCTGGGACTGACAAAGGCTTCTGCCCGGAGAAACAAAACTCAGCACCCCAGGTTCATGGTCTCAGTTTGCAGAGCTCCATGGGCACTCTCAAAGCAGCCCGAGTTGGCACAGGTGGCAGCTTGTCCCTGGGCAGCATCTTGATATTCGTGGAAATCTTGCTGCCAGCCTGCCCCTAAGGAACAAGGGCCTACCTGGCACTGACAAAGGCTTCTGCCCGGGAAAACAAAACCCACAACCCTACGTTCCTGGTCTCAGTTTGCAGAGCTCCGTGGGCACCCCCAAAGCAGCGCGAGTTGGCACAAGTGGAAGCTTGTCCCTGGGTGGCATCTTGATATTCGTGGAAATCCAGGAGGCAGCCGGCCCTGAATTATGAGAGCCTACCTGGTACTGCAAATGCTTCTGCCCGGGGAAACAAAACTCACCAAGGCAAGTTCCTGGTCTCAGTTTGCAGAGCTCCATGGGCACTCTCAAAGCAGCCCGAGTTGGCACAGGTGGCAGCTTGTCCCTGGGTGGCATCTTGATATGCGTGGAAATCCAGCAGGCAGACTGCCTCTAAGGGCTGAGGGCCTACTTGGTACTGACAAAGGCTTCTGCCCAGGAAAACAAAACCCATAACCCCACATACTTTCTCTCAGTTTGAAGAGCTCTGTGGGCACTCTCAAAGCAGCCCGAGTTGGCACAGGTGGCAGCTTGTCCCTGGGCAGCGACTTGATATTCGTGGAAATCCTGCAGGCAGCTGGCCCCCAAGGGCCAACGGCCTACCTGGTACTGACAAAGGCTTCTGCCCGGGAAAACAACACTCAGAACACCACGTTTCTGGTCTCAGTTTGCAGAGCACCATGGGCACTCTCAAAGCAGCACGAGTTGGCACAGGTGGCAGCTTGTCCCTGGGCAGCATCTTGATATTCGTGGAAATCCAGCAGGCTGCCTGCCCTTAAGGACCGAGGGCCTACCTGGCACTTCAAATGCTTCTGCCCGGAGAAAACAAAACTCAGCACCCCAGGTTCATGGTCTCAGTTTGCAGAGCTCCATGGGCACTCTCAAAGCAGCGCGAGTTGGCGCAGGTGGCAGCTTGTCCCTGGGCAGCATCTTGATATTCGTGGAAATCTTGCTGCCAGCCTGCCCCTAAGGAACAAGGGCCTACCTGGTACTGAGAGAGGCTTCTGCCCGGGAAAACAAACCCCACAACCCTACGTTCCTGGTCTCAGTTTTCAGAGCTCCGTGGGCACCCTCAAAGCAGGGCGAGTTGGCACAAGTTGCAGCTTGTCCCTGGGCAGCATCTTGATATTCGTGGAAATACAGCGGGCAGCCTGCCCCTGATGAACAAGGGCCTACCTGGTACTGACAAAGGCTTCTGCCCTGGAAAACAAAACCCACCACCCCACGTTCCACATCTCAGTTTGCAGAGCTCCATGGGCACTCTCAAAGCAGCGCGAGCTGGCACAGGTGGCAGCTTGTCCTTGGGCAGCATCTTGATATTCATGGAAATCCAGCAGGCTGCCTGCCCTTAAGGACCAAGGGCCTACCTGTCACTGCAAATGTTTCTGCCCAGAGAAACAAAACTCAGCACCTCACGTTAATGGTCCCAGTTTGCAGAGCTCCATGGGAACTCTCAAAGCAGCCCGAGTTGGCACAGGTGGCAGCTTGTCCCTGGGCAGCATCTTGATATTCGTGGAAATCTTGCTGCCAGCCTGCCCCTAAGGAACAAGGGCCTACCTGGCACTGACAAAGGCTTCTGCCCGGGAAAACAAAACCCACAACCCTACGTTCCTGGTCTCAGTTTGCAGAGCTCCGTGGGCACCCCCAAAGCAGCGCGAGTTGGCACAAGTGGAAGCTTGTCCCTGGGTGGCATCTTGATATTCGTGGAAATCCAGGAGGCAGCCGGCCCTGAATTACGAGAGCCTACCTGGTACTGCAAATGCTTCTGCCCGGGGAAACAAAACTCACCAAGGCAAGTTCCTGGTCTCACTTTGCAGAGCTCCATGGGCACTCTCAAAGCAGCCCGAGTTGGCACAGGTGGCAGCTTGTCCCTGGGCGGCATCTTGATATGCGTGGAAATCCAGCAGGCAGACTGCCTCTAAGGGCTGAGGGCCTACTTGGTACTGACAAAGGCTTCTGCCCAGGAAAACAAAACCCATAACCCCACATACTTTCTCTCAGTTTGAAGAGCTCTGTGGGCACTCTCAAAGCAGCCCGAGTTGGCACAGGTGGCAGCTTGTCCCTGGGCAGCGACTTGATATTCGTGGAAATCCTGCAGGCAGCTGGCCCCCAAGGGCCAACGGCCTACCTGGTACTGACAAAGGCTTCTGCCCGGGAAAACAACACTCAGAACACCACGTTTCTGGTCTCAGTTTGCAGAGCACCATGGGCACTCTCAAAGCAGCACGAGTTGGCACAGGTGGCAGCTTGTCCCTGGGCAGCATCTTGATATTCGTGGAAATCCAGCAGGCTGCCTGCCCTTAAGGACCGAGGGCCTACCTGGCACTTCAAATGCTTCTGCCCGGAGAAACAAAACTCAGCACCCCAGGTTCATGGTCTCAGTTTGCAGAGCTCCATGGGCACTCTCAAAGCAGCCCGAGTTGGCACAGGTGGCAGCTTGTCCCTGGGCAGCATCTTGATATTCGTGGAAATCTTGCTGCCAGCCTGCCCCTAAGGAACAAGGGCCTACCTGGTACTGAGAGAGGCTTCTGCCCGGGAAAACAAACCCCACAACCCTACGTTCCTGGTCTCAGTTTTCAGAGCTCCGTGGGCACCCTCAAAGCAGGGCGAGTTGGCACAAGTTGCAGCTTGTCCCTGGGCAGCATCTTGATATTCGTGGAAATACAGCGGGCAGCCTGCCCCTGATGAACAAGGGCCTACCTGGTACTGACAAAGGCTTCTGCCCTGGAAAACAAAACCCACCACCCCACGTTCCACATCTCAGTTTGCAGAGCTCCATGGGCACTCTCAAAGCAGCCCGAGTTGGCACAGGTGGCAATTTGTCCCTGGGCGGCATCTTGATATTCGTGGAAATCCTGCAGGCAGCTGGCCCCCAAGGGCCAAGGGCCTACCTGGTACTGACAATGGCTTCTGCCCGGGAAAACAAAACCCAGCACCCCACGTTTCTGGTCTCAGTTTGCAGAGCACCATGGGCACTCTCAAAGCAGCGCGAGCTGGCACAGGTGGCAGCTTGTCCTTTGGCAGCATCTTGATATTCATGGAAATCCAGCAGGCTGCCTGCCTTTAAGGACCAAGGGCCTACCTGTCACTGCAAATGTTTCTGCCCAGAGAAACAAAACTCAGCACCTCACGTTAATGGTCCCAGTTTGCAGAGCTCCATGGGAACTCTCAAAGCAGCCCGAGTTGGCACAGGTGGCAGCTTGTCCCTGGGCAGCATCTTGATATTCGTGGAAATCTTGCTGCCAGCCTGCCCCTAAGGAACAAGGGCCTACCTGGTACTGAGAGAGGCTTCTGCCCGGGAAAACAAAACCCACAACCCTACGTTCCTGGTCTCAGTTTGCAGAGCTCCGTGGGCAACCTCAAAGCAGCGCGAGTTGGCACAAGTGGAAGCTGGTCCCTGGGCAGCATCTTGATATTCGTGGAAATCCAGGAGGCAGCTGGCCCTGAATTACGAGAGCCTACCTGGTAATGCAAATGCTTCTGCCTGGGGAAACAAAACTCACCAAGGCAAGTTCCTGGTCTCAGTTTGCAGAGCACCATGGGCACTCTCAAAGCAGCCCGAGTTAGCACAGGTGGCAGCTTGTCCCATGGCAGCATCTTGATATTCGTGGAAATCCAGCAGGCAGTCTGCCTCTAAGGGCTGAGGGCCTACTTGGTACTGACAAAGGCTTCTGCCCTGGAAAACAAAACCCATAACCCCAGATACTTTCTCTCAGTTTGAAGAGCTCCATGGGCACTCTCAAAGCAGCGCGAGGTTGCACAGGTGGCAGCTTGCTCCTGGGCAGCATCTTGATATTCGTGGAAATCTTGCTGCCAGCCTGCCCCTAAGGAACAAGGGCCTACCTGGTACTGAGAGAGGCTTCTGCCCGGGAAAACAAAACCCACAACCCTACGTTTCTGGTCTCAGTTTGCAGAGCACCATGGGCACTCTCAAAGCAGCCCGAGTTAGCACAGGTGGCAGCTTGTCCCATGGCAGCATCTTGATATTCGTGGAAATCCAGCAGGCTGCCTGCCCTTAAGGACCGAGGGCCTACCTGGGACTGACAAAGGCTTCTGCCCGGAGAAACAAAACTCAGCACCCCAGGTTCATGGTCTCAGTTTGCAGAGCTCCATGGGCACTCTCAAAGCAGCCCGAGTTGGCACAGGTGGCAGCTTGTCCCTGGGCAGCATCTTGATATTCGTGGAAATCTTGCTGCCAGCCTGCCCCTAAGGAACAAGGGCCTACCTGGCACTGACAAAGGCTTCTGCCCGGGAAAACAAAACCCATAACCCCACGTTCCACATCTCAGTTTGCAGAGCTCCGTGGGCACCCTCAAAGCAGCCCGAGTTGGCACAGGTGGCAGCTTGTCCCTGGGCGGCATCTTGATATTCGTGGAAATCCAGGAGGCAGCCGGCCCTGAAGTTCCGAGAGCCTGCCTGGTACTTCAAATGCTTCTGCCCGGGGAAACCAAACCCACCAAGGCAAGTTCCTGGTCTAACTTTGCAGAGCTCCATGGGCACTCTCAAAGCAGCCCGAGTAGGCACAGGTGGCAGCTTGTCCCTGGGTGGCATCTTGATATGCGTGGAAATCCAGCAGGCAGACTGCATCTAAGGGCTGAGGGCCTACTTGGTACTGACAAAGGCTTCTGCCCGGGAAAACAAAACCCATAACCCCACATACTTTCTCTCAGTTTGAAGAGCTCCGTGGGCACTCTCAAAGCAGCCCGAGTTGGCACAAGTGGCAGCTTGTCCCTGGGCAGCATCTTGATATTCGTGGAAATCCTGCAGGCAGCCTGCCCCCAAGGGCCAAGGCCTGACCTGGTACTGACAAAGGCTTCTGCCCGGGAAAACAAAACCCATAACCCCACGTTTCTGGTCTCAGTTTGCAGAGCACCATGGGCACTCTCAAAGCAGTCCGAGTTAGCACAGGTGGCAGCTTGTCCCTGGGCAGCATCTTGATATTCGTGGAAATCCAGCAGGCTGCCTGCCCTTAAGGACCGAGGGCCTACCTGGGACTGACAAAGGCTTCTGCCCGGAGAAACAAAACTCAGCACCCCAGGTTCATGGTCTCAGTTTGCAGAGCTCCATGGGCACTCTCAAAGCAGCCCGAGTTGGCACAGGTGGCAGCTTGTCCCTGGGCAGCATCTTGATATTCGTGGAAATCTTGCTGCCAGCCTGCCCCTAAGGAACAAGGGCCTACCTGGCACTGACAAAGGCTTCTGCCCGGGAAAACAAAACCCACAACCCTACGTTCCTGGTCTCAGTTTGCAGAGCTCCGTGGGCACCCCCAAAGCAGCGCGAGTTGGCACAAGTGGAAGCTTGTCCCTGGGTGGCATCTTGATATTCGTGGAAATCCAGGAGGCAGCCGGCCCTGAATTACGAGAGCCTACCTGGTACTGCAAATGCTTCTGCCCGGGGAAACAAAACTCACCAAGGCAAGTTCCTGGTCTCACTTTGCAGAGCTCCATGGGCACTCTCAAAGCAGCCCGAGTTGGCACAGGTGGCAGCTTGTCCCTGGGTGGCATCTTGATATGCGTGGAAATCCAGCAGGCAGACTGCCTCTAAGGGCTGAGGGCCTACTTGGTACTGACAAAGGCTTCTGCCCAGGAAAACAAAACCCATAACCCCACATACTTCCTCTCAGTTTGAAGAGCTCTGTGGGCACTCTCAAAGCAGCCCGAGTTGGCACAGGTGGCAGCTTGTCCCTGGGCAGCGACTTGATATTCGTGGAAATCCTGCAGGCAGCTGGCCCCCAAGGGCCAACGGCCTACCTGGTACTGACAAAGGCTTCTGCCCGGGAAAACAACACTCAGAACACCACGTTTCTGGTCTCAGTTTGCAGAGCACCATGGGCACTCTCAAAGCAGCACGAGTTGGCACAGGTGGCAGCTTGTCCCTGGGCAGCATCTTGATATTCGTGGAAATCCAGCAGGCTGCCTGCCCTTAAGGACCGAGGGCCTACCTGGCACTTCAAATGCTTCTGCCCGGAGAAACAAAACTCAGCACCCCAGGTTCATGGTCTCAGTTTGCAGAGCTCCATGGGCACTCTCAAAGCAGCGCGAGTTGGCGCAGGTGGCAGCTTGTCCCTGGGCAGCATCTTGATATTCGTGGAAATCTTGCTGCCAGCCTGCCCCTAAGGAACAAGGGCCTACCTGGTACTGAGAGAGGCTTCTGCCCGGGAAAACAAAACCCACAACCCTACGTTCCTGGTCTCAGTTTTCAGAGCTCCGTGGGCACCCTCAAAGCAGGGCGAGTTGGCACAAGTTGCAGCTTGTCCCTGGGCAGCATCTTGATATTCGTGGAAATACAGCGGGCAGCCTGCCCCTGATGAACAAGGGCCTACCTGGTACTGACAAAGGCTTCTGCCCTGGAAAACAAAACCCACCACCCCACGTTCCACATCTCAGTTTGCAGAGCTCCATGGGCACTCTCAAAGCAGCGCGAGCTGGCACAGGTGGCAGCTTGTCCTTTGGCAGCATCTTGATATTCATGGAAATCCAGCAGGCTGCCTGCCTTTAAGGACCAAGGGCCTACCTGTCACTGCAAAAGTTTCTGCCCAGAGAAACAAAACTCAGCACCTCACGTTAATGGTCCCAGTTTGCAGAGCTCCATGGGAACTCTCAAAGCAGCCCGAGTTGGCACAGGTGGCAGCTTGTCCCTGGGCAGCATCTTGATATTCGTGGAAATCTTGCTGCCAGCCTGCCCCTAAGGAACAAGGGCCTACCTGGTACTGAGAGAGGCTTCTGCCCGGGAAAACAAAACCCACAACCCTACGTTCCTGGTCTCAGTTTGCAGAGCTCCGTGGGCAACCTCAAAGCAGCGCGAGTTGGCACAAGTGGAAGCTGGTCCCTGGGCAGCATCTTGATATTCGTGGAAATCCAGGAGGCAGCCGGCCCTGAATTACGAGAGCCTACCTGGTAATGCAAATGCTTCTGCCTGGGGAAACAAAACTCACCAAGGCAAGTTCCTGGTCTCACTTTGCAGAGCTCCATGGGCACTCTCAAAGCAGCCCGAGTTGCAACAGGTGGCAGCGTGTCCCTGGGTGGCATCTTGATATGCGTGGAAATCCAGCAGGCAGACTGCATCTAAGGGCTGAGGGCCTACTTGGTACTGACAAAGGCTTCTGCCCGGGAAAACAAAACCCATAACCCCACATACTTTCTCTCAGTTTGAAGAGCTCCGTGGGCACTCTCAAAGCAGCCCGAGTTGGCACAAGTGGCAGCTTGTCCCTGGGCAGCATCTTGATATTCGTGGAAATCCTGCAGGCAGCTGGCCCCCAAGGGCCAAGGCCTGACCTGGTACAGACAAAGGCTTCTGCCCGGGAAAACAAAACCCATAACCCCACGTTTCTGGTCTCAGTTTGCAGAGCACCATGGGCACTCTCAAAGCAGTCCGAGTTAGCACAGGTGGCAGCTTGTCCCTGGGCAGCATCTTGATATTCGTGGAAATCCAGCAGGCTGCCTGCCCTTAAGGACCGAGGGCCTACCTGGGACTGACAAAGGCTTCTGCCCGGAGAAACAAAACTCAGCACCCCAGGTTCATGGTCTCAGTTTGCAGAGCTCCATGGGCACTCTCAAAGCAGCCCGAGTTGGCACAGGTGGCAGCTTGTCCCTGGGCAGCATCTTGATATTCGTGGAAATCTTGCTGCCAGCCTGCCCCTAAGGAACAAGGGCCTACCTGGCACTGACAAAGGCTTCTGCCCGGGAAAACAAAACCCACAACCCTACGTTCCTGGTCTCAGTTTGCAGAGCTCCGTGGGCACCCCCAAAGCAGCGCGAGTTGGCACAAGTGGAAGCTTGTCCCTGGGTGGCATCTTGATATTCGTGGAAATCCAGGAGGCAGCCGGCCCTGAATTACGAGAGCCTACCTGGTACTGCAAATGCTTCTGCCCGGGGAAACAAAACTCACCAAGGCAAGTTCCTGGTCTCACTTTGCAGAGCTCCATGGGCACTCTCAAAGCAGCCCGAGTTGGCACAGGTGGCAGCTTGTCCCTGGGTGGCATCTTGATATGCGTGGAAATCCAGCAGGCAGACTGCCTCTAAGGGCTGAGGGCCTACTTGGTACTGACAAAGGCTTCTGCCCAGGAAAACAAAACCCATAACCCCACATACTTTCTCTCAGTTTGAAGAGCTCTGTGGGCACTCTCAAAGCAGCCCGAGTTGGCACAGGTGGCAGCTTGTCCCTGGGCAGCGACTTGATATTCGTGGAAATCCTGCAGGCAGCTGGCCCCCAAGGGCCAACGGCCTACCTGGTACTGACAAAGGCTTCTGCCCGGGAAAACAACACCCAGAACACCACGTTTCTGGTCTCAGTTTGCAGAGCACCATGGGCACTCTCAAAGCAGCACGAGTTGGCACAGGTGGCAGCTTGTCCCTGGGCAGCATCTTGATATTCGTGGAAATCCAGCAGGCTGCCTGCCCTTAAGGACCGAGGGCCTACCTGGCACTTCAAATGCTTCTGCCCGGAGAAACAAAACTCAGCACCCCAGGTTCATGGTCTCAGTTTGCAGAGCTCCATGGGCACTCTCAAAGCAGCGCGAGTTGGCGCAGGTGGCAGCTTGTCCCTGGGCAGCATCTTGATATTCGTGGAAATCTTGCTGCCAGCCTGCCCCTAAGGAACAAGGGCCTACCTGGTACTGAGAGAGGCTTCTGCCCGGGAAAACAAACCCCACAACCCTACGTTCCTGGTCTCAGTTTTCAGAGCTCCGTGGGCACCCTCAAAGCAGGGCGAGTTGGCACAAGTTGCAGCTTGTCCCTGGGCAGCATCTTGATATTCGTGGAAATACAGCGGGCAGCCTGCCCCTGATGAACAAGGGCCTACCTGGTACTGACAAAGGCTTCTGCCCTGGAAAACAAAACCCACCACCCCACGTTCCACATCTCAGTTTGCAGAGCTCCATGGGCACTCTCAAAGCAGCCCGAGTTGGCACAGGTGGCAATTTGTCCCTGGGCGGCATCTTGATATTCGTGGAAATCCTGCAGGCAGCTGGCCCCCAAGGGCCAACGGCCTACCTGGTACTGACAATGGCTTCTGCCCGGGAAAACAAAACCCAGCACCCCACGTTTCTGGTCTCAGTTTGCAGAGCACCATGGGCACTCTCAAAGCAGCGCGAGCTGGCACAGGTGGCAGCTTGTCCTTTGGCAGCATCTTGATATTCATGGAAATCCAGCAGGCTGCCTGCCTTTAAGGACCAAGGGCCTACCTGTCACTGCAAATGTTTCTGCCCAGAGAAACAAAACTCAGCACCTCACGTTAATGGTCCCAGTTTGCAGAGCTCCATGGGAACTCTCAAAGCAGCCCGAGTTGGCACAGGTGGCAGCTTGTCCCTGGGCAGCATCTTGATATTCGTGGAAATCTTGCTGCCAGCCTGCCCCTAAGGAACAAGGGCCTACCTGGTACTGAGAGAGGCTTCTGCCCGGGAAAACAAAACCCACAACCCTACGTTCCTGGTCTCAGTTTGCAGAGCTCCGTGGGCAACCTCAAAGCAGCGCGAGTTGGCACAAGTGGAAGCTGGTCCCTGGGCAGCATCTTGATATTCGTGGAAATCCAGGAGGCAGCCGGCCCTGAATTACGAGAGCCTACCTGGTAATGCAAATGCTTCTGCCTGGGGAAACAAAACTCACCAAGGCAAGTTCCTGGTCTCACTTTGCAGAGCTCCATGGGCACTCTCAAAGCAGCCCGAGTTGCAACAGGTGGCAGCGTGTCCCTGGGTGGCATCTTGATATGCGTGGAAATCCAGCAGGCAGTCTGCCTCTAAGGGCTGAGGGCCTACTTGGTACTGACAAAGGCTTCTGCCCTGGAAAACAAAACCCATAACCCCAGATACTTTCTCTCAGTTTGAAGAGCTCCATGGGCACTCTCAAAGCAGCGCGAGGTTGCACAGGTGGCAGCTTGCTCCTGGGCAGCATCTTGATATTCGTGGAAATCTTGCTGCCAGCCTGCCCCTAAGGAACAAGGGCCTACCTGGTACTGAGAGAGGCTTCTGCCCGGGAAAACAAAACCCACAACCCTACGTTTCTGGTCTCAGTTTGCAGAGCACCATGGGCACTCTCAAAGCAGCCCGAGTTAGCACAGGTGGCAGCTTGTCCCATGGCAGCATCTTGATATTCGTGGAAATCCAGCAGGCTGCCTGCCCTTAAGGACCGAGGGCCTACCTGGGACTGACAAAGGCTTCTGCCCGGAGAAACAAAACTCAGCACCCCAGGTTCATGGTCTCAGTTTGCAGAGCTCCATGGGCACTCTCAAAGCAGCCCGAGTTGGCACAGGTGGCAGCTTGTCCCTGGGCAGCATCTTGATATTCGTGGAAATCTTGCTGCCAGCCTGCCCCTAAGGAACAAGGGCCTACCTGGCACTGACAAAGGCTTCTGCCCGGGAAAACAAAACCCATAACCCCACGTTCCACATCTCAGTTTGCAGAGCTCCGTGGGCACCCTCAAAGCAGCCCGAGTTGGCACAGGTGGCAGCTTGTCCCTGGGCGGCATCTTGATATTCGTGGAAATCCAGGAGGCAGCCGGCCCTGAAGTTCCGAGAGCCTGCCTGGTACTTCAAATGCTTCTGCCCGGGGAAACCAAACCCACCAAGGCAAGTTCCTGGTCTAACTTTGCAGAGCTCCATGGGCACTCTCAAAGCAGCCCGAGTAGGCACAGGTGGCAGCTTGTCCCTGGGTGGCATCTTGATATGCGTGGAAATCCAGCAGGCAGACTGCATCTAAGGGCTGAGGGCCTACTTGGTACTGACAAAGGCTTCTGCCCGGGAAAACAAAACCCATAACCCCACATACTTTCTCTCAGTTTGAAGAGCTCCGTGGGCACTCTCAAAGCAGCCCGAGTTGGCACAAGTGGCAGCTTGTCCCTGGGCAGCATCTTGATATTCGTGGAAATCCAGAAGGCAGCTGGCCCCCAAGGGCCAAGGCCTGACCTGGTACTGACAAAGGCTTCTGCCCGGGAAAACAAAACCCATAACCCCACGTTTCTGGTCTCAGTTTGCAGAGCACCATGGGCACTCTCAAAGCAGTCCGAGTTAGCACAGGTGGCAGCTTGTCCCTGGGCAGCATCTTGATATTCGTGGAAATCCAGCAGGCTGCCTGCCCTTAAGGACCGAGGGCCTACCTGGGACTGACAAAGGCTTCTGCCCGGAGAAACAAAACTCAGCACCCCAGGTTCATGGTCTCAGTTTGCAGAGCTCCATGGGCACTCTCAAAGCAGCCCGAGTTGGCACAGGTGGCAGCTTGTCCCTGGGCAGCATCTTGATATTCGTGGAAATCTTGCTGCCAGCCTGCCCCTAAGGAACAAGGGCCTACCTGGCACTGACAAAGGCTTCTGCCCGGGAAAACAAAACCCACAACCCTACGTTCCTGGTCTCAGTTTGCAGAGCTCCGTGGGCACCCCCAAAGCAGCGCGAGTTGGCACAAGTGGAAGCTTGTCCCTGGGTGGCATCTTGATATTCGTGGAAATCCAGGAGGCAGCCGGCCCTGAATTACGAGAGCCTACCTGGTACTGCAAATGCTTCTGCCCGGGGAAACAAAACTCACCAAGGCAAGTTCCTGGTCTCAGTTTGCAGAGCTCCATGGGCACTCTCAAAGCAGCCCGAGTTGGCACAGGTGGCAGCTTGTCCCTGGGTGGCATCTTGATATGCGTGGAAATCCAGCAGGCAGACTGCCTCTAAGGGCTGAGGGCCTACTTGGTACTGACAAAGGCTTCTGCCCAGGAAAACAAAACCCATAACCCCACATACTTTCTCTCAGTTTGAAGAGCTCTGTGGGCACTCTCAAAGCAGCCCGAGTTGGCACAGGTGGCAGCTTGTCCCTGGCAGCGACTTGATATTCGTGGAAATCCTGCAGGCAGCTGGCCCCCAAGGGCCAACGGCCTACCTGGTACTGACAAAGGCTTCTGCCCGGGAAAACAACACTCAGAACACCACGTTTCTGGTCTCAGTTTGCAGAGCACCATGGGCACTCTCAAAGCAGCACGAGTTGGCACAGGTGGCAGCTTGTCCCTGGGCAGCATCTTGATATTCGTGGAAATCCAGCAGGCTGCCTGCCCTTAAGGACCGAGGGCCTACCTGGCACTTCAAATGCTTCTGCCCGGAGAAACAAAACTCAGCACCCCAGGTTCATGGTCTCAGTTTGCAGAGCTCCATGGGCACTCTCAAAGCAGCGCGAGTTGGCGCAGGTGGCAGCTTGTCCCTGGGCAGCATCTTGATATTCGTGGAAATCTTGCTGCCAGCCTGCCCCTAAGGAACAAGGGCCTACCTGGTACTGAGAGAGGCTTCTGCCCGGGAAAACAAACCCCACAACCCTACGTTCCTGGTCTCAGTTTTCAGAGCTCCGTGGGCACCCTCAAAGCAGGGCGAGTTGGCACAAGTTGCAGCTTGTCCCTGGGCAGCATCTTGATATTCGTGGAAATACAGCGGGCAGCCTGCCCCTGATGAACAAGGGCCTACCTGGTACTGACAAAGGCTTCTGCCCTGGAAAACAAAACCCACCACCCCACGTTCCACATCTCAGTTTGCAGAGCTCCATGGGCACTCTCAAAGCAGCCCGAGTTGGCACAGGTGGCAATTTGTCCCTGGGCGGCATCTTGATATTCGTGGAAATCCTGCAGGCAGCTGGCCCCCAAGGGCCAACGGCCTACCTGGTACTGACAATGGCTTCTGCCCGGGAAAACAAAACCCAGCACCCCACGTTTCTGGTCTCAGTTTGCAGAGCACCATGGGCACTCTCAAAGCAGCGCGAGCTGGCACAGGTGGCAGCTTGTCCTTTGGCAGCATCTTGATATTCATGGAAATCCAGCAGGCTGCCTGCCTTTAAGGACCAAGGGCCTACCTGTCACTGCAAATGTTTCTGCCCAGAGAAACAAAACTCAGCACCTCACGTTAATGGTCCCAGTTTGCAGATCTCCATGGGAACTCTCAAAGCAGCCCGAGTTGGCACAGGTGGCAGCTTGTCCCTGGGCAGCATCTTGATATTCGTGGAAATCTTGCTGCCAGCCTGCCCCTAAGGAACAAGGGCCTACCTGGCACTGACAAAGGCTTCTGCCCGGGAAAACAAAACCCACAACCCTACGTTCCTGGTCTCAGTTTGCAGAGCTCCGTGGGCAACCTCAAAGCAGCGCGAGTTGGCACAAGTGGAAGCTGGTCCCTGGGCAGCATCTTGATATTCGTGGAAATCCAGGAGGCAGCCGGCCCTGAATTACGAGAGCCTACCTGGTAATGCAAATGCTTCTGCCTGGGGAAACAAAACTCACCAAGGCAAGTTCCTGGTCTCACTTTGCAGAGCTCCATGGGCACTCTCAAAGCAGCCCGAGTTGCAACAGGTGGCAGCTCGTCCCTGGGTGGCATCTTGATATGCGTGGAAATCCAGCAGGCAGTCTGCCTCTAAGGGCTGAGGGCCTACTTGGTACTGACAAAGGCTTCTGCCCTGGAAAACAAAACCCATAACCCCAGATACTTTCTCTCAGTTTGAAGAGCTCCATGGGCACTCTCAAAGCAGCGCGAGGTTGCACAGGTGGCAGCTTGCTCCTGGGCAGCATCTTGATATTCGTGGAAATCCAGCTGGCAGCCTGCCCCTAAGGAACAAGGGCCTACCTGGTACTGAGAGAGGCTTCTGCCCGGGAAAACAAAACCCACAACCCTACGTTTCTGGTCTCAGTTTGCAGAGCACCATGGGCACTCTCAATGCAGCCCGAGTTAGCACAGGTGGCAGCTTGTCCCATGGCAGCATCTTGATATTCGTGGAAATCCAGCAGGCTGCCTGCCCTTAAGGACCGAGGGCCTACCTGGGACTGACAAAGGCTTCTGCCCGGAGAAACAAAACTCAGCACCCCAGGTTCATGGTCTCAGTTTGCAGAGCTCCATGGGCACTCTCAAAGCAGCCCGAGTTGGCACAGGTGGCAGCTTGTCCCTGGGCAGCATCTTGATATTCGTGGAAATCTTGCTGCCAGCCTGCCCCTAAGGAACAAGGGCCTACCTGGCACTGACAAAGGCTTCTGCCCGGGAAAACAAAACCCATAACCCCACGTTCCACATCTCAGTTTGCAGAGCTCCGTGGGCACCCTCAAAGCAGCCCGAGTTGGCACAGGTGGCAGCTTGTCCCTGGGCGGCATCTTGATATTCGTGGAAATCCAGGAGGCAGCCGGCCCTGAAGTTCCGAGAGCCTGCCTGGTACTTCAAATGCTTCTGCCCGGGGAAACCAAACCCACCAAGGCAAGTTCCTGGTCTAACTTTGCAGAGCTCCATGGGCACTCTCAAAGCAGCCCGAGTAGGCACAGGTGGCAGCTTGTCCCTGGGTGGCATCTTGATATGCGTGGAAATCCAGCAGGCAGACTGCATCTAAGGGCTGAGGGCCTACTTGGTACTGACAAAGGCTTCTGCCCGGGAAAACAAAACCCATAACCCCACATACTTTCTCTCAGTTTGAAGAGCTCCGTGGGCACTCTCAAAGCAGCCCGAGTTGGCACAAGTGGCAGCTTGTCCCTGGGCAGCATCTTGATATTCGTGGAAATCCTGCAGGCAGCTGGCCCCCAAGGGCCAAGGCCTGACCTGGTACTGACAAAGGCTTCTGCCCGGGAAAACAAAACCCATAACCCCACGTTTCTGGTCTCAGTTTGCAGAGCACCATGGGCACTCTCAAAGCAGTCCGAGTTAGCACAGGTGGCAGCTTGTCCCTGGGCAGCATCTTGATATTCGTGGAAATCCAGCAGGCTGCCTGCCCTTAAGGACCGAGGGCCTACCTGGGACTGACAAAGGCTTCTGCCCGGAGAAACAAAACTCAGCACCCCAGGTTCATGGTCTCAGTTTGCAGAGCTCCATGGGCACTCTCAAAGCAGCCCGAGTTGGCACAGGTGGCAGCTTGTCCCTGGGCAGCATCTTGATATTCGTGGAAATCTTGCTGCCAGCCTGCCCCTAAGGAACAAGGGCCTACCTGGCACTGACAAAGGCTTCTGCCCGGGAAAACAAAACCCACAACCCTACGTTCCTGGTCTCAGTTTGCAGAGCTCCGTGGGCACCCCCAAAGCAGCGCGAGTTGGCACAAGTGGAAGCTTGTCCCTGGGTGGCATCTTGATATTCGTGGAAATCCAGGAGGCAGCCGGCCCTGAATTATGAGAGCCTACCTGGTACTGCAAATGCTTCTGCCCGGGGAAACAAAACTCACCAAGGCAAGTTCCTGGTCTCAGTTTGCAGAGCTCCATGGGCACTCTCAAAGCAGCCCGAGTTGGCACAGGTGGCAGCTTGTCCCTGGGTGGCATCTTGATATGCGTGGAAATCCAGCAGGCAGACTGCCTCTAAGGGCTGAGGGCCTACTTGGTACTGACAAAGGCTTCTGCCCAGGAAAACAAAACCCATAACCCCACATACTTTCTCTCAGTTTGAAGAGCTCTGTGGGCACTCTCAAAGCAGCCCGAGTTGGCACAGGTGGCAGCTTGTCCCTGGGCAGCGACTTGATATTCGTGGAAATCCTGCAGGCAGCTGGCCCCCAAGGGCCAACGGCCTACCTGGTACTGACAAAGGCTTCTGCCCGGGAAAACAACACTCAGAACACCACGTTTCTGGTCTCAGTTTGCAGAGCACCATGGGCACTCTCAAAGCAGCACGAGTTGGCACAGGTGGCAGCTTGTCCCTGGGCAGCATCTTGATATTCGTGGAAATCCAGCAGGCTGCCTGCCCTTAAGGACCGAGGGCCTACCTGGCACTTCAAATGCTTCTGCCCGGAGAAACAAAACTCAGCACCCCAGGTTCATGGTCTCAGTTTGCAGAGCTCCATGGGCACTCTCAAAGCAGCGCGAGTTGGCGCAGGTGGCAGCTTGTCCCTGGGCAGCATCTTGATATTCGTGGAAATCTTGCTGCCAGCCTGCCCCTAAGGAACAAGGGCCTACCTGGTACTGAGAGAGGCTTCTGCCCGGGAAAACAAACCCCACAACCCTACGTTCCTGGTCTCAGTTTTCAGAGCTCCGTGGGCACCCTCAAAGCAGGGCGAGTTGGCACAAGTTGCAGCTTGTCCCTGGGCAGCATCTTGATATTCGTGGAAATACAGCGGGCAGCCTGCCCCTGATGAACAAGGGCCTACCTGGTACTGACAAAGGCTTCTGCCCTGGCAGAAACAAAACCCACCATTTGTCCCTGGGCCCACGTTCCACATCTCAGTTTGCAGAGCTCCATGGGCACTCTCAAAGCAGCGCGAGCTGGCACAGGTGGCAGCTTGTCCTTTGGCAGCATCTTGATATTCATGGAAATCCAGCAGGCTGCCTGCCCTTAAGGACCAAGGGCCTACCTGTCACTGCAAATGTTTCTGCCCAGAGAAACAAAACTCAGCACCTCACGTTAATGGTCCCAGTTTGCAGAGCTCCATGGGAACTCTCAAAGCAGCCCGAGTTGGCACAGGTGGCAGCTTGTCCCTGGGCAGCATCTTGATATTCGTGGAAATCTTGCTGCCAGCCTGCCCCTAAGGAACAAGGGCCTACCTGGCACTGACAAAGGCTTCTGCCCGGGAAAACAAAACCCACAACCCTACGTTCCTGGTCTCAGTTTGCAGAGCTCCGTGGGCACCCCCAAAGCAGCGCGAGTTGGCACAAGTGGAAGCTTGTCCCTGGGTGGCATCTTGATATTCGTGGAAATCCAGGAGGCAGCCGGCCCTGAATTACGAGAGCCTACCTGGTACTGCAAATGCTTCTGCCCGGGGAAACAAAACTCACCAAGGCAAGTTCCTGGTCTCACTTTGCAGAGCTCCATGGGCACTCTCAAAGCAGCCCGAGTTGGCACAGGTGGCAGCTTGTCCCTGGGTGGCATCTTGATATGCGTGGAAATCCAGCAGGCAGACTGCCTCTAAGGGCTGAGGGCCTACTTGGTACTGACAAAGGCTTCTGCCCAGGAAAACAAAACCCATAACCCCACATACTTTCTCTCAGTTTGAAGAGCTCTGTGGGCACTCTCAAAGCAGCCCGAGTTGGCACAGGTGGCAGCTTGTCCCTGGGCAGCGACTTGATATTCGTGGAAATCCTGCAGGCAGCTGGCCCCCAAGGGCCAACGGCCTACCTGGTACTGACAAAGGCTTCTGCCCGGGAAAACAACACTCAGAACACCACGTTTCTGGTCTCAGTTTGCAGAGCACCATGGGCACTCTCAAAGCAGCACGAGTTGGCACAGGTGGCAGCTTGTCCCTGGGCAGCATCTTGATATTCGTGGAAATCCAGCAGGCTGCCTGCCCTTAAGGACCGAGGGCCTACCTGGCACTTCAAATGCTTCTGCCCGGAGAAACAAAACTCAGCACCCCAGGTTCATGGTCTCAGTTTGCAGAGCTCCATGGGCACTCTCAAAGCAGCCCGAGTTGGCACAGGTGGCAGCTTGTCCCTGGGCAGCATCTTGATATTCGTGGAAATCTTGCTGCCAGCCTGCCCCTAAGGAACAAGGGCCTACCTGGTACTGAGAGAGGCTTCTGCCCGGGAAAACAAACCCCACAACCCTACGTTCCTGGTCTCAGTTTTCAGAGCTCCGTGGGCACCCTCAAAGCAGGGCGAGTTGGCACAAGTTGCAGCTTGTCCCTGGGCAGCATCTTGATATTCGTGGAAATACAGCGGGCAGCCTGCCCCTGATGAACAAGGGCCTACCTGGTACTGACAAAGGCTTCTGCCCTGGAAAACAAAACCCACCACCCCACGTTCCACATCTCAGTTTGCAGAGCTCCATGGGCACTCTCAAAGCAGCCCGAGTTGGCACAGGTGGCAATTTGTCCCTGGGCGGCATCTTGATATTCGTGGAAATCCTGCAGGCAGCTGGCCCCCAAGGGCCAAGGGCCTACCTGGTACTGACAATGGCTTCTGCCCGGGAAAACAAAACCCAGCACCCCACGTTTCTGGTCTCAGTTTGCAGAGCACCATGGGCACTCTCAAAGCAGCGCGAGCTGGCACAGGTGGCAGCTTGTCCTTTGGCAGCATCTTGATATTCATGGAAATCCAGCAGGCTGCCTGCCTTTAAGGACCAAGGGCCTACCTGTCACTGCAAATGTTTCTGCCCAGAGAAACAAAACTCAGCACCTCACGTTAATGGTCCCAGTTTGCAGAGCTCCATGGGAACTCTCAAAGCAGCCCGAGTTGGCACAGGTGGCAGCTTGTCCCTGGGCAGCATCTTGATATTCGTGGAAATCTTGCTGCCAGCCTGCCCCTAAGGAACAAGGGCCTACCTGGTACTGAGAGAGGCTTCTGCCCGGGAAAACAAAACCCACAACCCTACGTTCCTGGTCTCAGTTTGCAGAGCTCCGTGGGCAACCTCAAAGCAGCGCGAGTTGGCACAAGTGGAAGCTGGTCCCTGGGCAGCATCTTGATATTCGTGGAAATCCAGGAGGCAGCTGGCCCTGAATTACGAGAGCCTACCTGGTAATGCAAATGCTTCTGCCTGGGGAAACAAAACTCACCAAGGCAAGTTCCTGGTCTCACTTTGCAGAGCTCCATGGGCACTCTCAAAGCAGCCCGAGTTAGCACAGGTGGCAGCTTGTCCCTGGGTGGCATCTTGATATGCGTGGAAATCCAGCAGGCAGTCTGCCTCTAAGGGCTGAGGGCCTACTTGGTACTGACAAAGGCTTCTGCCCTGGAAAACAAAACCCATAACCCCAGATACTTTCTCTCAGTTTGAAGAGCTCCATGGGCACTCTCAAAGCAGCGCGAGGTTGCACAGGTGGCAGCTTGCTCCTGGGCAGCATCTTGATATTCGTGGAAATCTTGCTGCCAGCCTGCCCCTAAGGAACAAGGGCCTACCTGGTACTGAGAGAGGCTTCTGCCCGGGAAAACAAAACCCACAACCCTACGTTTCTGGTCTCAGTTTGCAGAGCACCATGGGCACTCTCAAAGCAGCCCGAGTTAGCACAGGTGGCAGCTTGTCCCATGGCAGCATCTTGATATTCGTGGAAATCCAGCAGGCTGCCTGCCCTTAAGGACCGAGGGCCTACCTGGGACTGACAAAGGCTTCTGCCCGGAGAAACAAAACTCAGCACCCCAGGTTCATGGTCTCAGTTTGCAGAGCTCCATGGGCACTCTCAAAGCAGCCCGAGTTGGCACAGGTGGCAGCTTGTCCCTGGGCAGCATCTTGATATTCGTGGAAATCTTGCTGCCAGCCTGCCCCTAAGGAACAAGGGCCTACCTGGCACTGACAAAGGCTTCTGCCCGGGAAAACAAAACCCATAACCCCACGTTCCACATCTCAGTTTGCAGAGCTCCGTGGGCACCCTCAAAGCAGCCCGAGTTGGCACAGGTGGCAGCTTGTCCCTGGGCGGCATCTTGATATTCGTGGAAATCCAGGAGGCAGCCGGCCCTGAAGTTCCGAGAGCCTGCCTGGTACTTCAAATGCTTCTGCCCGGGGAAACCAAACCCACCAAGGCAAGTTCCTGGTCTAACTTTGCAGAGCTCCATGGGCACTCTCAAAGCAGCCCGAGTAGGCACAGGTGGCAGCTTGTCCCTGGGTGGCATCTTGATATGCGTGGAAATCCAGCAGGCAGACTGCATCTAAGGGCTGAGGGCCTACTTGGTACTGACAAAGGCTTCTGCCCGGGAAAACAAAACCCATAACCCCACATACTTTCTCTCAGTTTGAAGAGCTCCGTGGGCACTCTCAAAGCAGCCCGAGTTGGCACAAGTGGCAGCTTGTCCCTGGGCAGCATCTTGATATTCGTGGAAATCCTGCAGGCAGCTGGCCCCCAAGGGCCAAGGCCTGACCTGGTACTGACAAAGGCTTCTGCCCGGGAAAACAAAACCCATAACCCCACGTTTCTGGTCTCAGTTTGCAGAGCACCATGGGCACTCTCAAAGCAGCCCGAGTTAGCACAGGTGGCAGCTTGTCCCTGGGCAGCATCTTGATATTCGTGGAAATCCAGCAGGCTGCCTGCCCTTAAGGACCGAGGGCCTACCTGGGACTGACAAAGGCTTCTGCCCGGAGAAACAAAACTCAGCACCCCAGGTTCATGGTCTCAGTTTGCAGAGCTCCATGGGCACTCTCAAAGCAGCCCGAGTTGGCACAGGTGGCAGCTTGTCCCTGGGCAGCATCTTGATATTCGTGGAAATCTTGCTGCCAGCCTGCCCCTAAGGAACAAGGGCCTACCTGGCACTGACAAAGGCTTCTGCCCGGGAAAACAAAACCCACAACCCTACGTTCCTGGTCTCAGTTTGCAGAGCTCCGTGGGCACCCCCAAAGCAGCGCGAGTTGGCACAAGTGGAAGCTTGTCCCTGGGTGGCATCTTGATATTCGTGGAAATCCAGGAGGCAGCCGGCCCTGAATTACGAGAGCCTACCTGGTACTGCAAATGCTTCTGCCCGGGGAAACAAAACTCACCAAGGCAAGTTCCTGGTCTCACTTTGCAGAGCTCCATGGGCACTCTCAAAGCAGCCCGAGTTGGCACAGGTGGCAGCTTGTCCCTGGGTGGCATCTTGATATGCGTGGAAATCCAGCAGGCAGACTGCCTCTAAGGGCTGAGGGCCTACTTGGTACTGACAAAGGCTTCTGCCCAGGAAAACAAAACCCATAACCCCACATACTTCCTCTCAGTTTGAAGAGCTCTGTGGGCACTCTCAAAGCAGCCCGAGTTGGCACAGGTGGCAGCTTGTCCCTGGGCAGCGACTTGATATTCGTGGAAATCCTGCAGGCAGCTGGCCCCCAAGGGCCAACGGCCTACCTGGTACTGACAAAGGCTTCTGCCCGGGAAAACAACACTCAGAACACCACGTTTCTGGTCTCAGTTTGCAGAGCACCATGGGCACTCTCAAAGCAGCACGAGTTGGCACAGGTGGCAGCTTGTCCCTGGGCAGCATCTTGATATTCGTGGAAATCCAGCAGGCTGCCTGCCCTTAAGGACCGAGGGCCTACCTGGCACTTCAAATGCTTCTGCCCGGAGAAACAAAACTCAGCACCCCAGGTTCATGGTCTCAGTTTGCAGAGCTCCATGGGCACTCTCAAAGCAGCGCGAGTTGGCGCAGGTGGCAGCTTGTCCCTGGGCAGCATCTTGATATTCGTGGAAATCTTGCTGCCAGCCTGCCCCTAAGGAACAAGGGCCTACCTGGTACTGAGAGAGGCTTCTGCCCGGGAAAACAAAACCCACAACCCTACGTTCCTGGTCTCAGTTTTCAGAGCTCCGTGGGCACCCTCAAAGCAGGGCGAGTTGGCACAAGTTGCAGCTTGTCCCTGGGCAGCATCTTGATATTCGTGGAAATACAGCGGGCAGCCTGCCCCTGATGAACAAGGGCCTACCTGGTACTGACAAAGGCTTCTGCCCTGGAAAACAAAACCCACCACCCCACGTTCCACATCTCAGTTTGCAGAGCTCCATGGGCACTCTCAAAGCAGCGCGAGCTGGCACAGGTGGCAGCTTGTCCTTTGGCAGCATCTTGATATTCATGGAAATCCAGCAGGCTGCCTGCCTTTAAGGACCAAGGGCCTACCTGTCACTGCAAAAGTTTCTGCCCAGAGAAACAAAACTCAGCACCTCACGTTAATGGTCCCAGTTTGCAGAGCTCCATGGGAACTCTCAAAGCAGCCCGAGTTGGCACAGGTGGCAGCTTGTCCCTGGGCAGCATCTTGATATTCGTGGAAATCTTGCTGCCAGCCTGCCCCTAAGGAACAAGGGCCTACCTGGTACTGAGAGAGGCTTCTGCCCGGGAAAACAAAACCCACAACCCTACGTTCCTGGTCTCAGTTTGCAGAGCTCCGTGGGCAACCTCAAAGCAGCGCGAGTTGGCACAAGTGGAAGCTGGTCCCTGGGCAGCATCTTGATATTCGTGGAAATCCAGGAGGCAGCCGGCCCTGAATTACGAGAGCCTACCTGGTAATGCAAATGCTTCTGCCTGGGGAAACAAAACTCACCAAGGCAAGTTCCTGGTCTCACTTTGCAGAGCTCCATGGGCACTCTCAAAGCAGCCCGAGTTGCAACAGGTGGCAGCGTGTCCCTGGGTGGCATCTTGATATGCGTGGAAATCCAGCAGGCAGACTGCATCTAAGGGCTGAGGGCCTACTTGGTACTGACAAAGGCTTCTGCCCGGGAAAACAAAACCCATAACCCCACATACTTTCTCTCAGTTTGAAGAGCTCCGTGGGCACTCTCAAAGCAGCCCGAGTTGGCACAAGTGGCAGCTTGTCCCTGGGCAGCATCTTGATATTCGTGGAAATCCTGCAGGCAGCTGGCCCCCTAGGGCCAAGGCCTGACCTGGTACAGACAAAGGCTTCTGCCCGGGAAAACAAAACCCATAACCCCACGTTTCTGGTCTCAGTTTGCAGAGCACCATGGGCACTCTCAAAGCAGTCCGAGTTAGCACAGGTGGCAGCTTGTCCCTGGGCAGCATCTTGATATTCGTGGAAATCCAGCAGGCTGCCTGCCCTTAAGGACCGAGGGCCTACCTGGGACTGACAAAGGCTTCTGCCCGGAGAAACAAAACTCAGCACCCCAGGTTCATGGTCTCAGTTTGCAGAGCTCCATGGGCACTCTCAAAGCAGCCCGAGTTGGCACAGGTGGCAGCTTGTCCCTGGGCAGCATCTTGATATTCGTGGAAATCTTGCTGCCAGCCTGCCCCTAAGGAACAAGGGCCTACCTGGCACTGACAAAGGCTTCTGCCCGGGAAAACAAAACCCACAACCCTACGTTCCTGGTCTCAGTTTGCAGAGCTCCGTGGGCACCCCCAAAGCAGCGCGAGTTGGCACAAGTGGAAGCTTGTCCCTGGGTGGCATCTTGATATTCGTGGAAATCCAGGAGGCAGCCGGCCCTGAATTACGAGAGCCTACCTGGTACTGCAAATGCTTCTGCCCGGGGAAACAAAACTCACCAAGGCAAGTTCCTGGTCTCACTTTGCAGAGCTCCATGGGCACTCTCAAAGCAGCCCGAGTTGGCACAGGTGGCAGCTTGTCCCTGGGTGGCATCTTGATATGCGTGGAAATCCAGCAGGCAGACTGCCTCTAAGGGCTGAGGGCCTACTTGGTACTGACAAAGGCTTCTGCCCAGGAAAACAAAACCCATAACCCCACATACTTTCTCTCAGTTTGAAGAGCTCTGTGGGCACTCTCAAAGCAGCCCGAGTTGGCACAGGTGGCAGCTTGTCCCTGGGCAGCGACTTGATATTCGTGGAAATCCTGCAGGCAGCTGGCCCCCAAGGGCCAACGGCCTACCTGGTACTGACAAAGGCTTCTGCCCGGGAAAACAACACTCAGAACACCACGTTTCTGGTCTCAGTTTGCAGAGCACCATGGGCACTCTCAAAGCAGCACGAGTTGGCACAGGTGGCAGCTTGTCCCTGGGCAGCATCTTGATATTCGTGGAAATCCAGCAGGCTGCCTGCCCTTAAGGACCGAGGGCCTACCTGGCACTTCAAATGCTTCTGCCCGGAGAAACAAAACTCAGCACCCCAGGTTCATGGTCTCAGTTTGCAGAGCTCCATGGGCACTCTCAAAGCAGCGCGAGTTGGCGCAGGTGGCAGCTTGTCCCTGGGCAGCATCTTGATATTCGTGGAAATCTTGCTGCCAGCCTGCCCCTAAGGAACAAGGGCCTACCTGGTACTGAGAGAGGCTTCTGCCCGGGAAAACAAAACCCACAACCCTACGTTCCTGGTCTCAGTTTTCAGAGCTCCGTGGGCACCCTCAAAGCAGGGCGAGTTGGCACAAGTTGCAGCTTGTCCCTGGGCAGCATCTTGATATTCGTGGAAATACAGCGGGCAGCCTGCCCCTGATGAACAAGGGCCTACCTGGTACTGACAAAGGCTTCTGCCCGGGAAAACAAAACCCACCACCCCACGTTCCACATCTCAGTTTGCAGAGCTCCATGGGCACTCTCAAAGCAGCCCGAGTTGGCACAGGTGGCAATTTGTCCCTGGGCGGCATCTTGATATTCGTGGAAATCCTGCAGGCAGCTGGCCCCCAAGGGCCAAGGGCCTACCTGGTACTGACAATGGCTTCTGCCCGGGAAAACAAAACCCAGCACCCCACGTTTCTGGTCTCAGTTTGCAGAGCACCATGGGCACTCTCAAAGCAGCGCGAGCTGGCACAGGTGGCAGCTTGTCCTTTGGCAGCATCTTGATATTCATGGAAATCCAGCAGGCTGCCTGCCTTTAAGGACCAAGGGCCTACCTGTCACTGCAAATGTTTCTGCCCAGAGAAACAAAACTCAGCACCTCATGTTAATGGTCCCAGTTTGCAGATCTCCATGGGAACTCTCAAAGCAGCCCGAGTTGGCACAGGTGGCAGCTTGTCCCATGGCAGCATCTTGATATTCGTGGAAATCTTGCTGCCAGCCTGCCCCTAAGGAACAAGGGCCTACCTGGTACAGAGAGAGGCTTCTGCCCGGGAAAACAAAACCCACAACCCTACGTTCCTGGTCTCAGTTTGCAGAGCTCCGTGGGCAACCTCAAAGCAGCGCGAGTTGGCACAAGTGGAAGCTGGTCCCTGGGCAGCATCTTGATATTCGTGGAAATCCAGGAGGCAGCCGGCCCTGAATTACGAGAGCCTACCTGGTAATGCAAATGCTTCTGCCTGGGGAAACAAAACTCACCAAGGCAAGTTCCTGGTCTCACTTTGCAGAGCTCCATGGGCACTCTCAAAGCAGCCCGAGTTGCAACAGGTGGCAGCGTGTCCCTGGGTGGCATCTTGATATGCGTGGAAATCCAGCAGGCAGTCTGCCTCTAAGGGCTGAGGGCCTACTTGGTACTGACAAAGGCTTCTGCCCTGGAAAACAAAACCCATAACCCCAGATACTTTCTCTCAGTTTGAAGAGCTCCATGGGCACTCTCAAAGCAGCGCGAGGTTGCACAGGTGGCAGCTTGCTCCTGGGCAGCATCTTGATATTCGTGGAAATCTTGCTGCCAGCCTGCCCCTAAGGAACAAGGGCCTACCTGGTACTGAGAGAGGCTTCTGCCCGGGAAAACAAAACCCACAACCCTACGTTTCTGGTCTCAGTTTGCAGAGCACCATGGGCACTCTCAAAGCAGCCCGAGTTAGCACAGGTGGCAGCTTGTCCCATGGCAGCATCTTGATATTCGTGGAAATCCAGCAGGCTGCCTGCCCTTAAGGACCGAGGGCCTACCTGGGACTGACAAAGGCTTCTGCCCGGAGAAACAAAACTCAGCACCCCAGGTTCATGGTCTCAGTTTGCAGAGCTCCATGGGCACTCTCATAGCAGCCCGAGTTGGCACAGGTGGCAGCTTGTCCCTGGGCAGCATCTTGATATTCGTGGAAATCTTGCTGCCAGCCTGCCCCTAAGGAACAAGGGCCTACCTGGCACTGAGAAAGGCTTCTGCCCGGGAAAACAAAACCCACAACCCCTACGTTCCTGGTCTCAGTTTGCAGAGCTCCGTGGGCACCCTCAAAGCAGCCCGAGTTGGCCCAGGTGGCAGCTTGTCCCTGGGCGGCATCTTGATATTCGTGGAAATCCAGGAGGCAGCCTGGCCCTGAAGTTCCGAGAGCCTGCCTGGTACTTCAAATGCTTCTGCCCAGGGAAACCAAACCCACCAAGGCAAGTTCCACATCTCACTTTGCAGAGCTCCATGGGCACTCTCAAAGCAGCCCGAGTAGGCACAGGTGGCAGCTTGTCCCTGGGTGGCATCTTGATATGCGTGGAAATCCTGCAGGCAGACTGCATCTAAGGGCTGAGGGCCTACTTGGTACTGACAGAGGCTTCTGCCCGGGAAAACAAAACCCATAATCCTACATACTTTCTCTCAGTTTGCAGAGCTCCGTGGGCACTCTCAAAGCAGCCCGAGTTGGCACAAGTGGCAGCTTGTCCCTGGGCAGCATCTTGATATTCGTGGAAATCCTGCAGGCAGCTGCCCCTGAGGGCCAAGGCCTGACCTGGTACTGACAAAGGCTTCTGCCCGGGAAAACAAAACCCATAACCCCACGTTTCTGGTCTCAGTTTGCAGAGCACCATGGGCACTCTCAAAGCAGTCCGAGTTAGCACAGGTGGCAGCTTGTCCCTTGGCAGCATCTTGATATTCGTGGAAATCCAGCAGGCTGCCTGCCCTTAAGGACCAAGGGCCTACCTGGGACTGACAAATGCTTCTGCCCGGAGAAACAAAACTCAGCACCCCAGGTTCATGGTCCCAGTTTGCAGAGCTCCATGGGCACTCTCAAAGCAGCCCGAGTTGGCACAGGTGGCAGCTTGTCCCTGGGCAGCATCTTGATATTCGTGGAAATCTTGCTGCCAGCCTGCCCCTAAGGAACAAGGGCCTACCTGGTACTGAGAAAGGCTTCTGCCCGGGAAAACAAAACCCACAACCCTACGTTCCTGGTCTCAGTTTGCAGAGCTCCGTGGGCACCCCCAAAGCAGCGCGAGTTTGCACAAGTTGAAGCTTGTCCCTGGGTGGCATCTTGATATTCGTGGAAATCCAGGCCGCTAGCCTGGCCCTGAATTACGAGAGCCTCCTGGTACTGACAAATGCTTCTGCCCGGGGAAACAAAACTCACCAAGGCAAGTTCCTGGTCTCACTTTGCAGAGCTCCATGGGCACTCTCAAAGCAGCCCGAGTTGGCACAAGTGGCAGCTTGTCCCTGGGCAGCATCTTGATATGCGTGGAAATCCAGCAGGCAGACTGCCTCCAAGGGCAAGGGCCTACTTGGTACTGACAAAGGCTTCTGCCCAGGAAAACAAAACCCAGCACCCCACATACTTTGGTCTCAGTTTGAAGAGCTCTGTGGGCACTCTCAAAGCAGCCCGAGTTGGCACAGGTGGCAGCTTGTCCCTGGCAGCGACTTGATATTCGTGGAAATCCTGCAGGCAGCTGGCCCCCAAGGGCATTTCAAAATTTCTGCCCGGCCTACCATGGTTTGCAGACATGGGACAAAGCAGCCCGAGTTGGCACAGGTCTGCCCGGGCAGCATCTTGATATTCATTGAAATTCAGCAGGCTGACGGCCCAGACCACACCTGACGCTTTGCCCGGGAAAACAAAACTCAGCACCCCACCGTCCTCAGTTTGCAGAGCACCATGGGCACTCTCAAAGCAGCACGAGTTGGCACAGGTGGCAGCTTGTCCCTGGGCAGCATCTTGATATTCGTGGAAATCCAGCAGGCTGCCTGCCCTTAAAGACCAAGGGCCTACCTGGCACTTCAAATGCTTCTGCCCGGAGAAACAAAACTCAGCACCCCCCAGGTTCATGGTCTCAGTTTGCAGAGCTCCATGGGCACTCTCAAAGCAGCGCGAGTTGGCGCAGGTGGCAGCTTGTCCCTGGGCAGCATCTTGATATTCGTGGAAATCTTGCTGCCAGCCTGCCCCTAAGGAACAAGGGCCTACCTGGTACTGAGAGAGGCTTCTGCCCGGGAAAACAAAACCCACAATCCTACGTTCCTGGTCTCAGTTTGCAGAGCTCCGTGGGCACCCTCAAAGCAGGGCGAGTTGGCACAAGTTGCAGCTTGTCCCTGGGCAGCATCTTGATATTCGTGGAAATGAGCCGCCAGCTGCCCCTGATGCAAGGGCCCTCCTGTACTGACAAAGGCTTCTGACCCTGATCTTACAGAGCTCCATGGGCACTCTACCGAGTTGGTGGCAGTTTGTCCCTGGGAGGCATCTTGAATTCGTGGCTGCAGGCAGCCGGCCCCCAAGGGCCAAGGGCCTCTGTACTGAGAGAGGCCTGGAATACAAAACCCACAAACGTTCCTGGTCTCCAGAGCTCCGTGGGCACCCCACGAGTTCCAGTTGCAGCTTGTCTCAGTTTGCAGCGGGAGCTCCCTGGGAACACTGGTCTCAAAGCCCAGGGAAACCAAATCCACCACCCCACGTTCCACATCTCAGTTGCAGACAGGCACTCTCAAAGGCCGCGTGCTTTTTCCTGGGCGGCATCTTGATATTCGTGGAAATCCTGCAGGCAGCTGGCCCCCAAGGGCCAAGGGCCGACCTGGTACTGACAATGGCTTCTGCCCGGGAAAACAAAACCCAGCACCCCACGTTTCTGGTCTCAGTTTGCAGAGCTCCGTGGGCACTCTCAAAGCAGCCCGAGCTGGCACAGGTGGCAGCTTGTCCCTTGGCAGCATCTTGATATTCATGGAAATCCTGCAGGCTGCCAGCCCTTAAAGACCAAGGGCCTACCTGGCACTGCAAATGTTTCTGCCCAGAGAAACAAAACTCAGCACCTCACGTTAATGGTCCCAGTTTGCAGAGCTCCATGGGAAACTCTCAAAGCAGCCCGAGTTGGCACAGGTGGCAGCTTGTCCCTGGGCAGCATCTTGATATTCGTGGAAATCTTGCTGCCAGCCTGCCCCTAAGGAACAAGGGCCTACCTGGCACTGACAAAGGCTTCTGCCCGGGAAAACAAAACCCACAACCCTACGTTCCTGGTCTCAGTTTGCAGAGCTCCGTGGGCAACCTCAAAGCCGCGCGAGTTGGCCCAATTGGAAGCTGGTCCCTGGGCAGCATCTTGATATTCGTGGAAATCCAGGAGGCAGCCGGCCCTGAATTACGAGAGCCTACCTTGTAATGCAAATGCTTCTGCCTGGGGAAACAAAACTCAGCAAGGCAAGTTCCTGGTCTCACTTTGCAGAGCTCCATGGGCACTCTCAAAGCAGCCCGAGTTGGCACAGGTGGCAGCTTGTCCCTGGGTGGCATCTTGATATGCGTGGAAATCCAGCAGGCAGACTGCCTCTAAGGGCTGAGGGCCTACTTGGTACTGACAAAGGCTTCTGCCCTGGAAAACAAAACCCATAACCCCAGATACTTTCTCTCAGTTTGAAGAGCTCCATGGGCACTCTCAAAGCAGCGCGAGGTTGCACAGGTGGCAGCTTGCTCCTGGGCAGCATCTTGATATTCGTGGAAATCTTGCTGCCAGCCTGCCCCTAAGGAACAAGGGCCTACCTGGTACTGAGAGAGGCTTCTGCCCGGGAAAACAAAACCCACAACCCTACGTTTCTGGTCTCAGTTTGCAGAGCACCATGGGCACTCTCAAAGCAGCCCGAGTTAGCACAGGTGGCAGCTTGTCCCTGGGCAGCATCTTGATATTCGTGGAAATCCAGCAGGCTGCCTGTCCTTAAGGACCGAGGGCCTACCTGGGACTGACAAAGGCTTCTGCCCGGAGAAACAAAACTCAGCACCCCAGGTTCATGGTCTCAGTTTGCAGAGCTCCATGGGCACTCTCAAAGCAGCGCGAGTTGGCACAGGTGGCAGCTTGTCCCTGGGCAGCATCTTGATATTCGTGGAAATCTTGCTGCCAGCCTGCCCCTAAGGAACAAGGGCCTACCTGGCACTGACAAAGGCTTCTGCCCGGGAAAACAAAACCCATAACCCCACGTTCCACATCTCAGTTTGCAGAGCTCCGTGGGCACCCTCAAAGCAGCCCGAGTTGGCACAGGTGGCAGCTTGTCCCTGGGCGGCATCTTGATATTTGTGGAAATCCAGGAGGCAGCCGGCCCTGAAGTTCCGAGAGCCTGCCTGGTACTTCAAATGCTTCTGCCCGGGGAAACCAAACCCACCAAGGCAAGTTCCTGGTCTAACTTTGCAGAGCTCCATGGGCACTCTCAAAGCAGCCCGAGTAGGCACAGGTGGCAGCTTGTCCCTGGGTGGCATCTTGATATGCGTGGAAATCCAGCAGGCAGACTGCATCTAAGGGCTGAGGGCCTACTTGGTACTGACAAAGGCTTCTGCCCGGGAAAACAAAACCCATAACCCCACATACTTTCTCTCAGTTTGAAGAGCTCCGTGGGCACTCTCAAAGCAGCCCGAGTTGGCACAAGTGGCAGCTTGTCCCTGGGCAGCATCTTGATATTCGTGGAAATCCTGCAGGCAGCTGGCCCCCAAGGGCCAAGGCCTGACCTGGTACTGACAAAGGCTTCTGCCCGGGAAAACAAAACCCATAACCCCACGTTTCCGGTCTCAGTTTGCAGAGCACCATGGGCACTCTCAAAGCAGTCCGAGTTAGCACAGGTGGCAGCTTGTCCCTGGGCAGCATCTTGATATTCGTGGAAATCCAGCAGGCTGCCTGCCCTTAAGGACCGAGGGCCTACCTGGGACTGACAAAGGCTTCTGCCCGGAGAAACAAAACTCAGCACCCCAGGTTCATGGTCTCAGTTTTTAGAGCTCCATGGGCACTCTCAAAGCAGCCCGAGTTGGCACAGGTGGCAGCTTGTCCCTGGGCAGCATCTTGATATTCGTGGAAATCTTGCTGCCAGCCTGCCCCTAAGGAACAAGGGCCTACCTGGCACTGACAAAGGCTTCTGCCCGGGAAAACAAAACCCACAACCCTACGTTCCTGGTCTCAGTTTGCAGAGCTCCGTGGGCACCCCCAAAGCAGCGCGAGTTGGCACAAGTGGCAGCTTGTCCCTGGGCAGCATCTTGATATTCGTGGAAATCCAGCCAGCAGCCTGCCCCTGAGGAACAAGGGCCCTCCTGGTACTGACAAAGCTTCTGCCCGGGAAAACAAAACCCATAACCCCACGTTCCACATCTCAGTTTGCAGAGCTCCGTGGGCACCCTCAAAGCAGCCCGAGTTGGCACAGGTGCCAGCTTGTCCCTGGGCGGCATCTTGATATTCGTGGAAATCCTGCAGGCAGCCGGCCCCCAAGGGCTGCGGGCCTACCTGGTACTGACAAAGGCTTCTGCTCTGGAAAACAAAACCCAGCACCTCACGTTTCTGGTCTCAGTTTGCAGAGCACCATGGGCACTCTCAAAGCAGCCCGAGTTGGCACAGGTGGCAGCTTGTCCTTTGGCAGCATCTTGATATTCATGGAAATCCAGCAGGCTGCCTGCCCTTAAAGACCAAGGGCCTACCTGGCACTGCAAATGTTTCTGCCCAGAGAAACAAAACTCAGCACCTCACGTTAATGGTCCCAGTTTGCAGAGCTCCATGGGCACCCTCAAAGCAGCGCGAGTTGCCACAGGTGGCAGCTTGTCCCATGGCAGCATCTTGATATTCGTGGAAATCTTGCTGCCAGCCTGCCCCTAAGGAACAAGGACCCTCCTGGTACTGACAAAGGCTTCTGCCCGGGGAAAGAAAACCCATCACCCCACATTCCACATCTCAGTTTGCAGAGCTCCATGGGCACTCTCAAAGCAGCCCAAGTTGGCACAGGTGGCAGCTTGTCCCTGGGCAGCATCTTGATATTTGTGGAAATCCTGCAGGCAGCCGGCCCCCAAGGGCCAAGGGCCGACCTGGTACTGACAAAGCCTTCTGCCAGGGGAAACAAAACCCAGCACCCCACGTTTCTGGTCACAGTTTGCAGAGCTCCGTGGGCACCCTAAAAGCAGCCCGAGTTGGCACAGGTGGCAGCTTGTCCCTGGGCAGCATCTTGATATTCGTGGAAATCCAGCAGGCAGTCGGCCCTGAAATTCCGAGGGCCTACCTGGTACGGGCAAATGCTTCTGCCCGGGGAAACAAAACTCACCAACGCACGTTCCTGGTCTCACTTTGCAGAGCTCCAAGGGCACTCTCAAAGCAGCCCGAGTTGGCACAGGTGGCAGCTTGTCCTTTGGCAGCATCTTGATATTCATGGAAATCAAGCAGGCTGCCTGCCCTTAAAGACCAAGGGCCTACCTGTCACTGCAAATGCTTCTGCCCGGAGAAACAAAACTCAGCACCCCAGGTTCATGGTCTCAGTTTGCAGAGCTCCATGGGCACACTCAAAGCAGCCCGAGTTGGCACAGGTGGCAGCTTGTCCCTGGGCAGCATCTTGATATTCGTGGAAATCTTCCTGCCAGCCTGCCCCTAAGGAACAAGGGCCTACCTGGCACTGAGAGAGGCTTCTGCCCGGGAAAACACAACCCACCACCCCACGTTCCACATCTCAGTTTGCAGAGCTCCGTGGGCACCCTCAAAGCAGCGCGAGTTGGCACAAGTGGCAGCTTGTCCCTGGGCAGCATCTTGATATTCGTGGAAATTGAGCCGCCAGCCTGCCCCTGATGAACAAGGGCCCTCCTGGTAATGACAAAGGCTTCTGCCCTGGAAAACAAAACCCACCACCCCACGTTCCACATCTCAGTTTGCAGAGCTCCATGGGCACTCTCAAAGCAGCCCGAGTTGGCACAGGTGGCAATTTGTCCCTGGGCGGCATCTTGATATTCGTGGAAATCCTGCAGGCAGCTGGCCCCCAAGGGCCAAGGGCCTACCTGGTACTGACAATGGCTTCTGCCCGGGAAAACAAAACCCAGCACCCCACGTTTCTGGTCTCAGTTTGCAGAGCACCATGGGCACTCTCAAAGCAGCGCGAGCTGGCACAGGTGGCAGCTTGTCCTTTGGCAGCATCTTGATATTCATGGAAATCCAGCAGGCTGCCTGCCTTTAAGGACCAAGGGCCTACCTGTCACTGCAAATGTTTCTGCCCAGAGAAACAAAACTCAGCACCTCACGTTAATGGTCCCAGTTTGCAGAGCTCCATGGGAACTCTCAAAGCAGCCCGAGTTGGCACAGGTGGCAGCTTGTCCCTGGGCAGCATCTTGATATTCGTGGAAATCTTGCTGCCAGCCTGCCCCTAAGGAACAAGGGCCTACCTGGCACTGACAAAGACTTCTGCCCGGGAAAACAAAACCCACAACCCTACGTTCCTGGTCTCAGTTTGCAGAGCTCCGTGGGCAACCTCAAAGCAGCGCGAGTTGGCACAAGTGGAAGCTGGTCCCTGGGCAGCATCTTGATATTCGTGGAAATCCAGGAGGCAGCCGGCCCTGAATTACGAGAGCCTACCTGGTAATGCAAATGCTTCTGCCTGGGGAAACAAAACTCACCAAGGCAAGTTCCTGGTCTCACTTTGCAGAGCTCCATGGGCACTCTCAAAGCAGCCCGAGTTGGCACAGGTGGCAGCTTGTCCCTGGGTGGCATCTTGATATGCGTGGAAATCCAGCAGGCAGTCTGCCTCTAAGGGCTGAGGGCCTACTTGGTACTGACAAAGGCTTCTGCCCTGGAAAACAAAACCCATAACCCCAGATACTTTCTCTCAGTTTGAAGAGCTCCATGGGCACTCTCAAAGCAGCGCGAGGTTGCACAGGTGGCAGCTTGCTCCTGGGCAGCATCTTGATATTCGTGGAAATCTTGCTGCCAGCCTGCCCCTAAGGAACAAGGGCCTACCTGGTACTGAGAGAGGCTTCTGCCCGGGAAAACAAAACCCACAACCCTACGTTTCTGGTCTCAGTTTGCAGAGCACCATGGGCACTCTCAAAGCAGCCCGAGTTAGCACAGGTGGCAGCTTGTCCCTGGGCAGCATCTTGATATTCGTGGAAATCCAGCAGGCTGCCTGCCCTTAAGGACCGAGGGCCTACCTGGGACTGACAAAGGCTTCTGCCCGGAGAAACAAAACTCAGCACCCCAGGTTCATGGTCTCAGTTTGCAGAGCTCCATGGGCACTCTCAAAGCAGCCCGAGTTGGCACAGGTGGCAGCTTGTCCCTGGGCAGCATCTTGATATTCGTGGAAATCTTGCTGCCAGCCTGCCCCTAAGGAACAAGGGCCTACCTGGCACTGACAAAGGCTTCTGCCCGGGAAAACAAAACCCATAACCCCACGTTCCTGGTCTCAGTTTGCAGAGTTCCGTGGGCACCCTCAAAGCAGCCCGAGTTGGCACAGGTGGCAGCTTGTCCCTGGGCGGCATCTTGATATTCGTGGAAATCCAGGAGGCAGCCGGCCCTGAAGTTCCGAGAGCCTGCCTGGTACTTCAAATGCTTCTGCCCGGGGAAACCAAACCCACCAAGGCAAGTTCCTGGTCTAACTTTGCAGAGCTCCATGGGCACTCTCAAAGCAGCCCGAGTAGGCACAGGTGGCAGCTTGTCCCTGGGTGGCATCTTGATATGCGTGGAAATCCAGCAGGCAGACTGCATCTAAGGGCTGAGGGCCTACTTGGTACTGACAAAGGCTCTCTGCCCGGGAAAACAAAACCCATAACCCCACATACTTTCTCTCAGTTTGAAGAGCTCCGTGGGCACTCTCAAAGCAGCCCGAGTTGGCACAAGTGGCAGCTTGTCCCTGGGCAGCATCTTGATATTCGTGGAAATCCTGCAGGCAGCTGGCCCCCAAGGGCCAAGGCCTGACCTGGTACTGACAAAGGCTTCTGCCCGGGAAAACAAAACCCATAACCCCACGTTTCCGGTCTCAGTTTGCAGAGCACCATGGGCACTCTCAAAGCAGTCCGAGTTAGCACAGGTGGCAGCTTGTCCCTGGGCAGCATCTTGATATTCGTGGAAATCCAGCAGGCTGCCTGCCCTTAAGGACCGAGGGCCTACCTGGGACTGACAAAGGCTTCTGCCCGGAGAAACAAAACTCAGCACCCCAGGTTCATGGTCTCAGTTTTTAGAGCTCCATGGGCACTCTCAAAGCAGCCCGAGTTGGCACAGGTGGCAGCTTGTCCCTGGGCAGCATCTTGATATTCGTGGAAATCTTGCTGCCAGCCTGCCCCTAAGGAACAAGGGCCTACCTGGCACTGACAAAGGCTTCTGCCCGGGAAAACAAAACCCACAACCCTACGTTCCTGGTCTCAGTTTGCAGAGCTCCGTGGGCACCCCCAAAGCAGCGCGAGTTGGCACAAGTGGCAGCTTGTCCCTGGGCAGCATCTTGATATTCGTGGAAATCCAGCCAGCAGCCTGCCCCTGAGGAACAAGGGCCCTCCTGGTACTGACAAAGCTTCTGCCCGGGAAAACAAAACCCATAACCCCACGTTCCACATCTCAGTTTGCAGAGCTCCGTGGGCACCCTCAAAGCAGCCCGAGTTGGCACAGGTGCCAGCTTGTCCCTGGGCGGCATCTTGATATTCGTGGAAATCCTGCAGGCAGCCGGCCCCCAAGGGCTGCGGGCCTACCTGGTACTGACAAAGGCTTCTGCTCTGGAAAACAAAACCCAGCACCTCACGTTTCTGGTCTCAGTTTGCAGAGCACCATGGGCACTCTCAAAGCAGCCCGAGTTGGCACAGGTGGCAGCTTGTCCTTTGGCAGCATCTTGATATTCATGGAAATCCAGCAGGCTGCCTGCCCTTAAAGACCAAGGGCCTACCTGGCACTGCAAATGTTTCTGCCCAGAGAAACAAAACTCAGCACCTCACGTTAATGGTCCCAGTTTGCAGAGCTCCATGGGCACCCTCAAAGCAGTGCGAGTTGCCACAGGTGGCAGCTTGTCCCATGGCAGCATCTTGATATTCGTGGAAATCTTGCTGCCAGCCTGCCCCTAAGGAACAAGGACCCTCCTGGTACTGACAAAGGCTTCTGCCCGGGGAAAGAAAACCCATCACCCCACATTCCACATCTCAGTTTGCAGAGCTCCATGGGCACTCTCAAAGCAGCCCAAGTTGGCACAGGTGGCAGCTTGTCCCTGGGCAGCATCTTGATATTTGTGGAAATCCTGCAGGCAGCCGGCCCCCAAGGGCCAAGGGCCGACCTGGTACTGACAAAGCCTTCTGCCAGGGGAAACAAAACCCAGCACCCCACGTTTCTGGTCACAGTTTGCAGAGCTCCGTGGGCACCCTAAAAGCAGCCCGAGTTGGCACAGGTGGCAGCTTGTCCCTGGGCAGCATCTTGATATTCGTGGAAATCCAGCAGGCAGTCGGCCCTGAAATTCCGAGGGCCTACCTGGTACGGGCAAATGCTTCTGCCCGGGGAAACAAAACTCACCAACGCACGTTCCTGGTCTCACTTTGCAGAGCTCCAAGGGCACTCTCAAAGCAGCGCGAGTTGCCACAGGTAGCAGCTTGTCCTTTGGCAGCATCTTGATATTCATGGAAATCCAGCAGGCTGCCTGC
Source organism: Motacilla alba alba (assembly GCF_015832195.1). Lineage (NCBI taxonomy): Eukaryota > Metazoa > Chordata > Aves > Passeriformes > Motacillidae > Motacilla > Motacilla alba. The sequence continues at coordinate 34,215 of NW_024037199.1, read as the reverse complement.
CCTTAAAGACCAAGGGCCTACCTGTCACTGCAAATGCTTCTGCCCGGAGAAACAAAACTCAGCACCCCAGGTTCATGGTCTCAGTTTGCAGAGCTCCATGGGCACTCTCAAAGCAGCCCGAGTTGGCACAGGTGGCAGCTTGTCCCTGGGCAGCATCTTGATATTCGTGGAAATCTTCCTGCCAGCCTGCCCCTAAGGAACAAGGGCCTACCTGGCACTGAGAGAGGCTTCTGCCCGGGAAAACACAACCCACCACCCCACGTTCCACATCTCAGTTTGCAGAGCTCCGTGGGCACCCTCAAAGCAGCGCGAGTTGGCACAAGTGGCAGCTTGTCCCTGGGCAGCATCTTGATATTCGTGGAAATTGAGCCGCCAGCCTGCCCCTGATGAACAAGGGCCCTCCTGGTAATGACAAAGGCTTCTGCCCAGGGAAACAAAACCCACCACCCCACGTTCCACATCTCAGTTTGCAGAGCTCCATGGGCACTCTCAAAGCAGCCCGAGTTGGCACAGGTGGCAGCTTGTCCCTGGGCGGCCTCTTGATATTCGTGGAAATCCAGAAGGCAGCCGGCCCTGAATTACGAGAGCCTACCTGGTACTGCAAATGCTTCTGCCCGGGAAAACAAAACTCACTAAGGCAAGTTCCTGGTCTCACTTTGCAGAGCTCCGTGGGCACCCTCAAAGCAGTGCGACTTAGCACAAGTGGAAGCTTGTCCCTGGGTGGCATCTTGATATTCGTGGAAATCCAGGAGGCAGCCGGCCCTGAATTACGAGAGCCTACCTGGTACTGCAAATGCTTCTGCCCGGGGAAACAAAACTCACCAAGGCAAGTTCCTGGTCTCACTTTGCAGAGCTCCATGGGCACTCTCAAAGCAGCCCGAGTTGGCACAGGTGGCAGCTTGTCCCTGGGTGGCATCTTGATATGCGTGGAAATCCAGCAGGCAGACTGCCTCTAAGGGCTGAGGGCCTACTTGGTACTGACAAAGGCTTCTGCCCAGGAAAACAAAAGCCATAACCCCACATACTTTCTCTCAGTTTGAAGAGCTCTGTGGGCACACTCAAAGCAGCCCGAGTTGGCAAAGGTGGCAGCTTGTCCCTGGGCGGCATCTTGATATTCGTGGAAATCCTGCAGGCAGCTGGCCCCCAAGGGCCAACGGCCTACCTGGTACTGACAAAGGCTTCTGCCCGGGAAAACAACACTCAGAACACCACGTTTCTGGTCTCAGTTTGCAGAGCACCATGGGCACTCTCAAAGCAGCACGAGTTGGCACAGGTGGCAGCTTGTCCCTGGGCAGCATCTTGATATTCGTGGAAATCCAGCAGGCTGCCTGCCCTTAAGGACCGAGGGCCTACCTGGCACTTCAAATGCTTCTGCCCGGAGAAACAAAACCCATAACCCCAGGTTCATGGTCTCAGTTTGCAGAGCTCCATGGGCACTCTCAAAGCAGCGCGAGTTGGCGCAGGTGGCAGCTTGTCCCTGGGCAGCATCTTGATATTCGTGGAAATCTTCCTGCCAGCCTGCCCCTAAGGAACAAGGGCCTACCTGGTACTGAGAGAGGCTTCTGCCCGGGAAAACAAAACCCACAACCCTACGTTCCTGGTCTCAGTTTTCAGAGCTCCGTGGGCACCCTCAAAGCAGGGCGAGTTGGCACAAGTTGCAGCTTGTCCCTGGGCAGCATCTTGATATTCGTGGAAATCCAGCGGGCAGCCTGCCCCTGATGAACAAGGGCCTACCTGGTACTGACAAAGGCTTCTGCCCGGGAAAACAAAACCCACCACCCCACGTTCCACATCTCAGTTTGCAGAGCTCCATGGGCACTCTCAAAGCAGCCCGAGTTGGCACAGGTGCCAGCTTGTCCCTGTGCGGCATCTTGATATTCGTGGAAATCCTGCAGGCAGCCGGCCCCCAAGGGCCAAGGGCCTACCTGGTACTGACAATGGCTTCTGCCCGGGAAAACAAAACCCAGCACCCCACGTTTCTGGTCTCAGTTTGCAGAGCACCATGGGCACTCTCAAAGCAGCGCGAGCTGGCACAGGTGGCAGCTTGTCCTTTGGCAGCATCTTGATATTCATGGAAATCCAGCAGGCTGCCTGCCCTTAAAGACCAAGGGCCTACCTGTCACTGCAAATGCTTCTGCCCGGAGAAACAAAACTCAGCACCCCAGGTTCATGGTCTCAGTTTGCAGAGCACCATGGGCACTCTCAAAGCAGTCCGAGTTAGCACAGGTGGCAGCTTGTCCCTGGGCAGCATCTTGATATTCGTGGAAATCCAGCAGGCTGCCTGCCCTTAAGGACCGAGGGCCTACCTGGGACTGACAAAGGCTTCTGCCCGGAGAAACAAAACTCAGCACCCCAGGTTCATGGTCTCAGTTTTTAGAGCTCCATGGGCACTCTCAAAGCAGCCCGAGTTGGCACAGGTGGCAGCTTGTCCCTGGGCAGCATCTTGATATTCGTGGAAATCTTGCTGCCAGCCTGCCCCTAAGGAACAAGGGCCTACCTGGCACTGACAAAGGCTTCTGCCCGGGAAAACAAAACCCACAACCCTACGTTCCTGGTCTCAGTTTGCAGAGCTCCGTGGGCACCCCCAAAGCAGCGCGAGTTGGCACAAGTGGCAGCTTGTCCCTGGGCAGCATCTTGATATTCGTGGAAATCCAGCCAGCAGCCTGCCCCTGAGGAACAAGGGCCCTCCTGGTACTGACAAAGCTTCTGCCCGGGAAAACAAAACCCATAACCCCACGTTCCACATCTCAGTTTGCAGAGCTCCGTGGGCACCCTCAAAGCAGCCCGAGTTGGCACAGGTGCCAGCTTGTCCCTGGGCGGCATCTTGATATTCGTGGAAATCCTGCAGGCAGCCGGCCCCCAAGGGCTGCGGGCCTACCTGGTACTGACAAAGGCTTCTGCTCTGGAAAACAAAACCCAGCACCTCACGTTTCTGGTCTCAGTTTGCAGAGCACCATGGGCACTCTCAAAGCAGCCCGAGTTGGCACAGGTGGCAGCTTGTCCTTTGGCAGCATCTTGATATTCATGGAAATCCAGCAGGCTGCCTGCCCTTAAAGACCAAGGGCCTACCTGGCACTGCAAATGTTTCTGCCCAGAGAAACAAAACTCAGCACCTCACGTTAATGGTCCCAGTTTGCAGAGCTCCATGGGCACCCTCAAAGCAGCGCGAGTTGCCACAGGTGGCAGCTTGTCCCATGGCAGCATCTTGATATTCGTGGAAATCTTGCTGCCAGCCTGCCCCTAAGGAACAAGGACCCTCCTGGTACTGACAAAGGCTTCTGCCCGGGGAAAGAAAACCCATCACCCCACATTCCACATCTCAGTTTGCAGAGCTCCATGGGCACTCTCAAAGCAGCCCAAGTTGGCACAGGTGGCAGCTTGTCCCTGGGCATCATCTTGATATTTGTGGAAATCCTGCAGGCAGCCGGCCCCCAAGGGCCAAGGGCCGACCTGGTACTGACAAAGGCTTCTGCCAGGGGAAACAAAACCCAGCACCCCACGTTTCTGGTCACAGTTTGCAGAGCTCCGTGGGCACCCTAAAAGCAGCCCGAGTTGGCACAGGTGGCAGCTTGTCCCTGGGCAGCATCTTGATATTCGTGGAAATCCAGCAGGCAGTCGGCCCTGAAATTCCGAGGGCCTACCTGGTACGGGCAAATGCTTCTGCCCGGGGAAACAAAACTCACCAACGCACGTTCCTGGTCTCACTTTGCAGAGCTCCAAGGGCACTCTCAAAGCAGCGCGAGTTGCCACAGGTAGCAGCTTGTCCTTTGGCAGCATCTTGATATTCATGGAAATCCAGCAGGCTGCCTGCCCTTAAAGACCAAGGGCCTACCTGTCACTGCAAATGCTTCTGCCCGGAGAAACAAAACTCAGCACCCCAGGTTCATGGTCTCAGTTTGCAGAGCTCCATGGGCACTCTCAAAGCAGCCCGAGTTGGCACAGGTGGCAGCTTGTCCCTGGGCAGCATCTTGATATTCGTGGAAATCTTCCTGCCAGCCTGCCCCTAAGGAACAAGGGCCTACCTGGCACTGAGAGAGGCTTCTGCCCGGGAAAACACAACCCACCACCCCACGTTCCACATCTCAGTTTGCAGAGCTCCGTGGGCACCCTCAAAGCAGCGCGAGTTGGCACAAGTGGCAGCTTGTCCCTGGGCAGCATCTTGATATTCGTGGAAATTGAGCCGCCAGCCTGCCCCTGATGAACAAGGGCCCTCCTGGTAATGACAAAGGCTTCTGCCCAGGGAAACAAAACCCACCACCCCACGTTCCACATCTCAGTTTGCAGAGCTCCATGGGCACTCTCAAAGCAGCCCGAGTTGGCACAGGTGGCAGCTTGTCCCTGGGCGGCCTCTTGATATTCGTGGAAATCCAGAAGGCAGCCGGCCCTGAATTACGAGAGCCTACCTGGTACTGCAAATGCTTCTGCCCGGGAAAACAAAACTCACTAAGGCAAGTTCCTGGTCTCACTTTGCAGAGCTCCGTGGGCACCCTCAAAGCAGTGCGACTTAGCACAAGTGGAAGCTTGTCCCTGGGTGGCATCTTGATATTCGTGGAAATCCAGGAGGCAGCCGGCCCTGAATTACGAGAGCCTACCTGGTACTGCAAATGCTTCTGCCCGGGGAAACAAAACTCACCAAGGCAAGTTCCTGGTCTCACTTTGCAGAGCTCCATGGGCACTCTCAAAGCAGCCCGAGTTGGCACAGGTGGCAGCTTGTCCCTGGGTGGCATCTTGATATGCGTGGAAATCCAGCAGGCAGACTGCCTCTAAGGGCTGAGGGCCTACTTGGTACTGACAAAGGCTTCTGCCCAGGAAAACAAAAGCCATAACCCCACATACTTTCTCTCAGTTTGAAGAGCTCTGTGGGCACACTCAAAGCAGCCCGAGTTGGCAAAGGTGGCAGCTTGTCCCTGGGCGGCATCTTGATATTCGTGGAAATCCTGCAGGCAGCTGGCCCCCAAGGGCCAACGGCCTACCTGGTACTGACAAAGGCTTCTGCCCGGGAAAACAACACTCAGAACACCACGTTTCTGGTCTCAGTTTGCAGAGCACCATGGGCACTCTCAAAGCAGCACGAGTTGGCACAGGTGGCAGCTTGTCCCTGGGCAGCATCTTGATATTCGTGGAAATCCAGCAGGCTGCCTGCCCTTAAGGACCGAGGGCCTACCTGGCACTTCAAATGCTTCTGCCCGGAGAAACAAAACCCATAACCCCAGGTTCATGGTCTCAGTTTGCAGAGCTCCATGGGCACTCTCAAAGCAGCGCGAGTTGGCGCAGGTGGCAGCTTGTCCCTGGGCAGCATCTTGATATTCGTGGAAATCTTCCTGCCAGCCTGCCCCTAAGGAACAAGGGCCTACCTGGTACTGAGAGAGGCTTCTGCCCGGGAAAACAAAACCCACAACCCTACGTTCCTGGTCTCAGTTTTCAGAGCTCCGTGGGCACCCTCAAAGCAGGGCGAGTTGGCACAAGTTGCAGCTTGTCCCTGGGCAGCATCTTGATATTCGTGGAAATCCAGCGGGCAGCCTGCCCCTGATGAACAAGGGCCTACCTGGTACTGACAAAGGCTTCTGCCCTGGAAAACAAAACCCACCACCCCACGTTCCACATCTCAGTTTGCAGAGCTCCATGGGCACTCTCAAAGCAGCCCGAGTTGGCACAGGTGGCAGCTTGTCCCTGGGCGGCATCTTGATATTCGTGGAAATCCTGCAGGCAGCCGGCCCCCAAGGGCCAAGGGCCTACCTGGTACTGACAATGGCTTCTGCCCGGGAAAACAAAACCCAGCACCCCACGTTTCTGGTCTCAGTTTGCAGAGCACCATGGGCACTCTCAAAGCAGCGCGAGCTGGCACAGGTGGCAGCTTGTCCTTTGGCAGCATCTTGATATTCATGGAAATCCAGCAGGCTGCCTGCCCTTAAAGACCAAGGGCCTACCTGTCACTGCAAATGCTTCTGCCCGGAGAAACAAAACTCAGCACCCCAGGTTCATGGTCTCAGTTTGCAGAGCTCCATGGGCACCCTCAAAGCAGCGCGAGTTGGCACAGGTGGCAGCTTGTCCCTGGGCAGCATCTTGATATTCGTGGAAATCTTGCTGCCAGCCTGCCCCTAAGGAACAAGGACCCTCCTGGTACTGACAAAGGCTTCTGCCCGGGGAAAGAAAACCCATCACCCCACGTTCCACATCTCAGTTTGCAGAGCTCCATGGGCACTCTCAAAGCAGCCCAAGTTGGCATAGGTGGCAGCTTGTCCCTGGGCAGCATCTTGATATTTGTGGAAATCCTGCAGGCAGCCGGCCCCCAAGGGCCAAGGGCCGACCTGGTACTGAAAAAGGCTTCTGCCAGGGGAAACAAAACCCAGCACCCCATGTTTCTGGTCACAGTTTGCAGAGCTCCGTGGGCACCCTAAAAGCAGCCCGAGTTGGCACAGGTGGCAGCTTGTCCCTGGGCAGCATCTTGATATTCGTGGAAATCCAGCAGGCAGTCGGCCCTGAAATTCCGAGGGCCTACCTGGTACTGACAAATGCTTCTGCCCGGGGAAACAAAACTCACCAACGCACGTTCCTCGTCTCACTTTGCAGAGCTCCAAGGGCACTCTCAAAGCAGCGCGAGTTGGCACAGGTGGCAGCTTGTCCCATGGCAGCATCTTGATATTCGTGGAAATCTTGCTGCCAGCCTGCCCCTAAGGAACAAGGACCCTCCTGGTACTGACAAAGGCTTCTGCCCGGGGAAAGAAAACCCATCACCCCACGTTCCACATCTCAGTTTGCAGAGCTCCATGGGCACTCTCAAAGCAGCGCAAGTTGGCACAAGTGGCAGCTTGTCCCTGGGCAGCATCTTGATATTCGTGGAAATTGAGCCGCCAGCCTGCCCCTGATGAACAAGGGCCCTCCTGGTACTGACAAAGGCTTCTGCCCAGGGAAACAAAACCCATAACCCCACGTTCCACATCTCAGTTTGCAGAGCTCCATGGGCACTCTCAAAGCAGCCCGAGTTGGCACAGGTGGCAGCTTGTGCCTGGGCGGCCTCTTGATATTCGTGGAAATCCAGAAGGCAGCCGGCCCTGAATTACGAGAGCCTACCTGGTACTGCAAATGCTTCTGCCCGGGAAAACAAAACTCACTAAGGCAAGTTCCTGGTCTCACTTTGCAGAGCTCCGTGGGCACCCTCAAAGCAGCGCGACTTAGCACAAGTGGAAGCTTGTCCCTGGGTGGCATCTTGATATTCGTGGAAATCCAGGAGGCAGCCGGCCCTGAATTACGAGAGCCTACCTGGTACTGCAAATGCTTCTGCCCGGGGAAACAAAACCCACCAAGGCAAGTTCCTGGTCTCACTTTGCAGAGCTCCATGGGCACTCTCAAAGCAGCCCGAGTTGGCACAGGTGGCAGCGTGTCCCTGGGTGGCATCTTGATATGCGTGGAAATCCAGCAGGCAGTCTGCCTCTAAGGGCTGAGGGCCTACTTGGTACTGACAAAGGCTTCTGCCCTGGAAAACAAAACCCATAACCCCAGATACTTTCTCTCAGTTTGAAGAGCTCCATGGGCACTCTCAAAGCAGCGCGAGGTTGCACAGGTGGCAGCTTGCTCCTGGGCAGCATCTTGATATTCGTGGAAATCTTGCTGCCAGCCTGCCCCTAAGGAACAAGGGCCTACCTGGTACTGAGAGAGGCTTCTGCCCGGGAAAACAAAACCCACAACCCTACGTTTCTGGTCTCAGTTTGCAGAGCACCATGGGCACTCTCAAAGCAGCCCGAGTTAGCACAGGTGGCAGCTTGTCCCTGGGCAGCATCTTGATATTCGTGGAAATCCAGCAGGCTGCCTGCCCTTAAGGACCGAGGGCCTACCTGGGACTGACAAAGGCTTCTGCCCGGAGAAACAAAACTCAGCACCCCAGGTTCATGGTCTCAGTTTGCAGAGCTCCATGGGCACTCTCAAAGCAGCCCGAGTTGGCACAGGTGGCAGCTTGTCCCTGGGCAGCATCTTGATATTCGTGGAAATCTTGCTGCCAGCCTGCCCCTAAGGAACAAGGGCCTACCTGGCACTGACAAAGGCTTCTGCCCGGGAAAACAAAACCCACAACCCTACGTTCCTGGTCTCAGTTTGCAGAGCTCCGTGGGCACCCCCAAAGCAGCGCGAGTTGGCACAAGTGGCAGCTTGTCCCTGGGCAGCATCTTGATATTCGTGGAAATCCAGCCAGCAGCCTGCCCCTGAGGAACAAGGGCCCTCCTGGTACTGACAAAGGCTTCTGCCCGGGAAAACAAAACCCATAACCCCACGTTCCACATCTCAGTTTGCAGAGCTCCATGGGCACTCTCAAAGCAGCCCGAGTTGGCACAGGTGGCAGCTTGTCCCTGGGCGGCATCTTGATATTCGTGGAAATCCAGAAGGCAGCCGGCCCTGAATTACGAGAGCCTACCTGGTACTGCAAATGCTTCTGCCCGGGAAAACAAAACTCACTAAGGCAAGTTCCTGGTCTCACTTTGCAGAGCTCCGTGGGCACCCTCAAAGCAGCGCGACTTAGCACAAGTGGAAGCTTGTCCCTGGGTGGCATCTTGATATTCGTGGAAATCCAGGAGGCAGCCGGCCCTGAATTACGAGAGCCTACCTGGTACTGCAAATGCTTCTGCCCGGGGAAACAAAACTCACCAAGGCAAGTTCCTGGTCTCACTTTGCAGAGCTCCATGGGCACTCTCAAAGCAGCCCGAGTTGGCACAGGTGGCAGCTTGTCCCTGGGTGGCATCTTGATATGCGTGGAAATCCAGCAGGCAGACTGCCTCTAAGGGCTGAGGGCCTACTTGGTACTGACAAAGGCTTCTGCCCAGGAAAACAAAAGCCATAACCCCACATACTTTCTCTCAGTTTGAAGAGCTCCATGGGCACTCTCAAAGCAGCCCGAGTTGGCACAGGTGGCAGCTTGTCCCTGGGCGGCATCTTGATATTCGTGGAAATCCTGCAGGCAGCTGGCCCCCAAGGGCCAAGGGCCTACCTGGTACTGACAAAGGCTTCTGCCCGGGAAAACAACACTCAGAACACCACGTTTCTGGTCTCAGTTTGCAGAGCACCATGGGCACTCTCAAAGCAGCACGAGTTGGCACAGGTGGCAGCTTGTCCCTGGGCAGCATCTTGATATTCGTGGAAATCCAGCAGGCTGCCTGCCCTTAAGGACCGAGGGCCTACCTGGCACTTCAAATGCTTCTGCCCGGAGAAACAAAACTCAGCACCCCAGGTTCATGGTCTCAGTTTGCAGAGCTCCATGGGCACTCTCAAAGCAGCGCGAGTTGGCGCAGGTGGCAGCTTGTCCCTGGGCAGCATCTTGATATTCGTGGAAATCTTGCTGCCAGCCTGCCCCTAAGGAACAAGGGCCTACCTGGTACTGAGAGAGGCTTCTGCCCGGGAAAACAAAACCCACAACCCTACGTTCCTGGTCTCAGTTTTCAGAGCTCCGTGGGCACCCTCAAAGCAGGGCGAGTTGGCACAAGTTGCAGCTTGTCCCTGGGCAGCATCTTGATATTCGTGGAAATACAGCGGGCAGCCTGCCCCTGATGAACAAGGGCCTACCTGGTACTGACAAAGGCTTCTGCCCTGGAAAACAAAACCCACCACCCCACGTTCCACATCTCAGTTTGCAGAGCTCCATGGGCACTCTCAAAGCAGCCCGAGTTGGCACAGGTGGCAATTTGTCCCTGGGCGGCATCTTGATATTCGTGGAAATCCTGCAGGCAGCTGGCCCCCAAGGGCCAAGGGCCTACCTGGTACTGACAATGGCTTCTGCCCGGGAAAACAAAACCCAGCACCCCACGTTTCTGGTCTCAGTTTGCAGAGCACCATGGGCACTCTCAAAGCAGCGCGAGCTGGCACAGGTGGCAGCTTGTCCTTTGGCAGCATCTTGATATTCATGGAAATCCAGCAGGCTGCCTGCCTTTAAGGACCAAGGGCCTACCTGTCACTGCAAATGTTTCTGCCCAGAGAAACAAAACTCAGCACCTCACATTAATGGTCCCAGTTTGCAGAGCTCCATGGGAACTCTCAAAGCAGCCCGAGTTGGCACAGGTGGCAGCTTGTCCCTGGGCAGCATCTTGATATTCGTGGAAATCTTGCTGCCAGCCTGCCCCTAAGGAACAAGGGCCCTCCCTACCTGGTACTGAGAGAGGCTTCTGCCCTGGGAAAACAAAACCCACAACCCTACGTTCCTGGTCTCAGTTTGCAGAGCTCCGTGGGCAACCTCAAAGCAGCGCGAGTTGGCACAAGTGGAAGCTGGTCCCTGGGCAGCATCTTGATATTCGTGGAAATCCAGGAGGCAGCCGGCCCTGAATTACGAGAGCCTACTTGGTAATTGAAATGCTTCTGCCTGGGGAAACAAAACTCACCAAGGCAAGTTCCTGGTCTCACTTTGCAGAGCTCCATGGGCACTCTCAAAGCAGCCCGAGTTGCAACAGGTGGCAGCGTGTCCCTGGGTGGCATCTTGATATGCATGGAAATGCAGCAGGCAGTCTGCCTCTAAGGGCTGAGGGCCTACTTGGTACTGACAAAGGCTTCTGCCCTGGAAAACAAAACCCATAACCCCAGATACTTTCTCTCAGTTTGAAGAGCTCCATGGGCACTCTCAAAGCAGCGCGAGGTTGCACAGGTGGCAGCTTGCTCCTGGGCAGCATCTTGATATTCGTGGAAATCTTGCTGCCAGCCTGCCCCTAAGGAACAAGGGCCTACCTGGTACTGAGAGAGGCTTCTGCCCGGGAAAACAAAACCCACAACCCTACGTTTCTGGTCTCAGTTTGCAGAGCACCATGGGCACTCTCAAAGCAGCTTGCTCCTGGGCAGCATCTTGATATTCGTGGAAATCTTCCTGCCAGCCTGCCCCTAAGGAACAAGGGCCTACCTGGCACTGACAAAGGCTTCTGCCCGGGAAAACAAAACCCACAACCCTACGTTCCTGGTCTCAGTTTGCAGAGCTCCGTGGGCACCCCCAAAGCAGCGCGAGTTGGCACAAGTGGCAGCTTGTCCCTGGGCAGCATCTTGATATTCATGGAAATCCAGCCGGCAGCCTGCCCCTGAGGAACAAGGGCCCTCCTGGTACTGACAAAGGCTTCTGCCCTGGAAAACAAAACCCATAACCCCACGTTCCACATCTCAGTTTGCAGAGCTCCGTGGGCACCCTCAAAGCAGCCCGAGTTGGCACAGGTGGCAGCTTGTCCCTGGGCGGCATCTTGATATTCGTGGAAATCCAGGAGGCAGCCGGCCCTGAAGTTCCGAGAGCCTGCCTGGTACTTCAAATGCTTCTGCCCGGGGAAACCAAACCCACCAAGGCAAGTTCCTGGTCTAACTTTGCAGAGCTCCATGGGCACTCTCAAAGCAGCCCGAGTAGGCACAGGTGGCAGCTTGTCCCTGGGTGGCATCTTGATATGCGTGGAAATCCAGCAGGCAGACTGCATCTAAGGGCTGAGGGCCTACTTGGTACTGACAAAGGCTTCTGCCCGGGAAAACAAAACCCATAACCCCACATACTTTCTCTCAGTTTGAAGAGCTCCGTGGGCACTCTCAAAGCAGCCCGAGTTGGCACAAGTGGCAGCTTGTCCCTGGGCAGCATCTTGATATTCGTGGAAATCCTGCAGGCAGCTGGCCCCCAAGGGCCAAGGCCTGACCTGGTACTGACAAAGGCTTCTGCCCGGGAAAACAAAACCCATAACCCCACGTTTCTGGTCTCAGTTTGCAGAGCACCATGGGCACTCTCAAAGCAGTCCGAGTTAGCACAGGTGGCAGCTTGTCCCTGGGCGGCATCTTGATATTCGTGGAAATCCAGGAGGCTGCCTGCCCTTAAGGACCGAGGGCCTACCTGGGACTGACAAAGGCTTCTGCCCGGAGAAACAAAACTCAGCACCCCAGGTTCATGGTCTCAGTTTGCAGAGCTCCATGGGCACTCTCAAAGCAGCCTGAGTTGGCACAGGTGGCAGCTTGTCCCTGGGCAGCATCTTGATATTCGTGGAAATCTTGCTGCCAGCCTGCCCCTAAGGAACAAGGGCCTACCTGGTACTGAGAGAGGCTTCTGCCCGGGAAAACAAAACCCACAACCCTACGTTCCTGGTCTCAGTTTGCAGAGCTCCGTGGGCACCCTCAAAGCAGGGCGAGTTGGCACAAGTTGCAGCTTGTCCCTGGGCAGCATCTTGATATTCGTGGAAATCCAGCGGGCAGCCTGCCCCTGATGAACAAGGGCCTACCTGGTACTGACAAAGGCTTCTGCCCTGGAAAACAAAACCCACCACCCCACGTTCCACATCTCAGTTTGCAGAGCTCCATGGGCACTCTCAAAGCAGCCCGAGTTGGCACAGGTGGCAAATTGTCCCTGGGCGGCATCTTGATATTCGTGGAAATCCTGCAGGCAGCTGGCCCCCAAGGGCCAAGGGCCTACCTGGTACTGACAATGGCTTCTGCCCGGGAAAACAAAACCCAGCACCCCACGTTTCTGGTCTCAGTTTGCAGAGCACCATGGGCACTCTCAAAGCAGCGCGAGTTGGCACAGGTGGCAGCTTGTCCTTTGGCAGCATCTTGATATTCATGGAAATCCAGCAGGCTGCCTGCCTTTAAGGACCAAGGGCCTACCTGTCACTGCAAATGTTTCTGCCCAGAGAAACAAAACTCAGCACCTCACGTTAATGGTCCCAGTTTGCAGAGCTCCATGGGAACTCTCAAAGCAGCCCGAGTTGGCACAGGTGGCAGCTTGTCCCTGGGCAGCATCTTGATATTCGTGGAAATCTTGCTGCCAGCCTGCCCCTAAGGAACAAGGGCCTACCTGGTACTGAGAGAGGCTTCTGCCCGGGAAAACAAAACCCACAACCCTACGTTCCTGGTCTCAGTTTGCAGAGCTCCGTGGGCAACCTCAAAGCAGCGCGAGTTGGCACAAGTGGCAGCTGGTCCCTGGGCAGCATCTTGATATTCGTGGAAATCCAGGAGGCAGCCGGCCCTGAATTACGAGAGCCTACTTGGTAATGCAAATGCTTCTGCCTGGGGAAACAAAACTCACCAAGGCAAGTTCCTGGTCTCACTTTGCAGAGCTCCATGGGCACTCTCAAAGCAGCCCGAGTAGGCACAGGTGGCAGCGTGTCCCTGGGTGGCATCTTGATATGCGTGGAAATCCAGCAGGCAGTCTGCCTCTAAGGGCTGAGGGCCTACTTGGTACTGACAAAGGCTTCTGCCCTGGAAAACAAAACCCATAACCCCAGATACTTTCTCTCAGTTTGAAGAGCTCCATGGGCACTCTCAAAGCAGCGCGAGGTTGCACAGGTGGCAGCTTGCTCCTGGGCAGCATCTTGATATTCGTGGAAATCTTGCTGCCAGCCTGCCCCTAAGGAACAAGGGCCTACCTGGTACTGAGAGAGGCTTCTGCCCGGGAAAACAAAACCCACAACCCTACGTTTCTGGTCTCAGTTTGCAGAGCACCATGGGCACTCTCAAAGCAGCCCGAGTTAGCACAGGTGGCAGCTTGTCCCTGGGCAGCATCTTGATATTCGTGGAAATCCAGCAGGCTGCCTGCCCTTAAGGACCGAGGGCCTACCTGGGACTGACAAAGGCTTCTGCCCGGAGAAACAAAACTCAGCACCCCAGGTTCATGGTCTCAGTTTGCAGAGCTCCATGGGCACTCTCAAAGCAGCCCGAGTTGGCACAGGTGGCAGCTTGTCCCTGGGCAGCATCTTGATATTCGTGGAAATCTTGCTGCCAGCCTGCCCCTAAGGAACAAGGGCCTACCTGGCACTGACAAAGGCTTCTGCCCGGGAAAACAAAACCCACAACCCTACGTTCCTGGTCTCAGTTTGCAGAGCTCCGTGGGCACCCCCAAAGCAGCGCGAGTTGGCACAAGTGGCAGCTTGTCCCTGGGCAGCATCTTGATATTCATGGAAATCCAGCCGGCAGCCTGCCCCTGAGGAACAAGGGCCCTCCTGGTACTGACAAAGGCTTCTGCCCGGGAAAACAAAACCCATAACCCCACGTTCCACATCTCAGTTTGCAGAGCTCCGTGGGCACCCTCAAAGCAGCCCGAGTTGGCACAGGTGGCAGCTTGTCCCTGGGCGGCATCTTGATATTCGTGGAAATCCAGGAGGCAGCCGGCCCTGAAGTTCCGAGAGCCTGCCTGGTACTTCAAATGCTTCTGCCCGGGGAAACCAAACCCACCAAGGCAAGTTCCTGGTCTAACTTTGCAGAGCTCCATGGGCACTCTCAAAGCAGCGCGAGTTGGCACAGGTGGCAGCTTGTCCCATGGCAGCATCTTGATATTCGTGGAAATCTTGCTGCCAGCCTGCCCCTAAGGAACAAGGACCCTCCTGGTACTGACAAAGGCTTCTGCCCGGGGAAAGAAAACCCATCACCCCACATTCCACATCTCAGTTTGCAGAGCTCCATGGGCACTCTCAAAGCAGCCCAAGTTGGCACAGGTGGCAGCTTGTCCCTGGGCAGCATCTTGATATTTGTGGAAATCCTGCAGGCAGCCGGCCCCCAAGGGCCAAGGGCCGACCTGGTACTGACAAAGGCTTCTGCCAGGGGAAACAAAACCCAGCACCCCACGTTTCTGGTCACAGTTTGCAGAGCTCCGTGGGCACCCTAAAAGCAGCCCGAGTTGGCACAGGTGGCAGCTTGTCCCTGGGCAGCATCTTGATATTCGTGGAAATCCAGCAGGCAGTCGGCCCTGAAATTCCGAGGGCCTACCTGGTACGGGCAAATGCTTCTGCCCGGGGAAACAAAACTCACCAACGCACGTTCCTGGTCTCACTTTGCAGAGCTCCAAGGGCACTCTCAAAGCAGCGCGAGTTGCCACAGGTGGCAGCTTGTCCTTTGGCAGCATCTTGATATTCATGGAAATCCAGCAGGCTGCCTGCCCTTAAAGACCAAGGGCCTACCTGTCACTGCAAATGCTTCTGCCCGGAGAAACAAAACTCAGCACCCCAGGTTCATGGTCTCAGTTTGCAGAGCTCCATGGGCACTCTCAAAGCAGCCCGAGTTGGCACAGGTGGCAGCTTGTCCCTGGGCAGCATCTTGATATTCGTGGAAATCTTGCTGCCAGCCTGCCCCTAAGGAACAAGGGCCTACCTGGCACTGAGAGAGGCTTCTGCCCAGGAAAACACAACCCACCACCCCACGTTCCACATCTCAGTTTGCAGAGCTCCGTGGGCACCGTCAAAGCAGCGCGAGTTGGCACAAGTGGCAGCTTGTCCCTGGGCAGCATCTTGATATTCGTGGAAATTGAGCCGCCAGCCTGCCCCTGATGAACAAGGGCCCTCCTGGTAATGACGAAGGCTTCTGCCCAGGGAAAAAAAACCCACCACCCCACGTTCCACATCTCAGTTTGCAGAGCTCCATGGGCACTCTCAAAGCAGCCCGAGTTGGCACAGGTGGCAGCTTGTCCCTGGGCGGCCTCTTGATATTCGAGGAAATCCAGAAGGCAGCCGGCCCTGAATTACGAGAGCCTACCTGGTACTGCAAATGCTTCTGCCCGGGAAAACAAAACTCACTAAGGCAAGTTCCTGGTCTCACTTTGCAGAGCTCCGTGGGCACCCTCAAAGCAGCGCGACTTAGCACAAGTGGAAGCTTGTCCCTGGGTGGCATCTTGATATTCGTGGAAATCCAGGAGGCAGCCGGCCCTGAATTACGAGAGCCTACCTGGTACTGCAAATGCTTCTGCCCGGGGAAACAAAACTCACCAAGGCAAGTTCCTGGTCTCACTTTGCAGAGCTCCATGGGCACTCTCAAAGCAGCCCGAGTTGGCACAGGTGGCAGCTTGTCCCTGGGCAGCATCTTGATATTCGTGGATATCCAGCAGGCTGCCTGCCCTTAAGGACCGAGGGCCTACCTGGCACTTCAAATGCTTCTGCCCGGAGAAACAAAACCCATAACCCCAGGTTCATGGTCTCAGTTTGCAGAGCTCCATGGGCACTCTCAAAGCAGCGCGAGTTGGCGCAGGTGGCAGCTTGTCCCTGGGCAGCATCTTGATATTCGTGGAAATCTTCCTGCCAGCCTGCCCCTAAGGAACAAGGGCCTACCTGGCACTGAGAGAGGCTTCTGCCCGGGAAAACAAAACCCACCACCCCACGTTCCACATCTCAGTTTGCAGAGCTCCGTGGGCACCCTCAAAGAAGCGCGAGTTGGCACAAGTGGCAGCTTGTCCCTGGGCAGCATCTTGATATTCGTGGAAATTGAGCCGCCAGCCTGCCCCTGATGAACAAGGGCCCTCCTGGTAATGACAAAGGTTTCTGCCCAGGGAAACAAAACCCACCACCCCACGTTCCACATGTCAGTTTGCAGAGCTCCATGGGCACTCTCAAAGCAGCCCGAGTTGGCACAGGTGGCAGCTTGTCCCTGGGCAGCATCTTGATATTCGTGGAAATCTTGCTGCCAGCCTGCCCCTAAGGAACAAGGGCCTACCTGGCACTGACAAAGGCTTCTGCCCGGGAAAACAAAACCCACAACCCTACGTTCCTGGTCTCAGTTTGCAGAGCTCCGTGGGCACCCCCAAAGCAGCGCGAGTTGGCACAAGTGGCAGCTTGTCCCTGGGCAGCATCTTGATATTCGTGGAAATCCAGCCAGCAGCCTGCCCCTGAGGAACAAGGGCCCTCCTGGTACTGACAAAGGCTTCTGCCCGGGAAAACAAAACCCATAACCCCACGTTCCACATCTCAGTTTGCAGAGCTCCGTGGGCACCCTCAAAGCAGCCCGAGTTGGCACAGGTGCCAGCTTGTCCCTGGGCGGCATCTTGATATTCGTGGAAATCCTGCAGGCAGCCGGCCCCCAAGGGCCAAGGGCCTACCTGGTACTGACAAAGGCTTCTGCTCTGGAAAACAAAACCCAGCACCTCACGTTTCTGGTCTCAGTTTGCAGAGCACCATGGCCACTCTCAAAGCAGCCCGAGTTGGCACAGGTGGCAGCTTGTCCTTTGGCAGCATCTTGATATTCATGGAAATCCAGCAGGCTGCCTGCCCTTAAAGACCAAGGTCCTACCTGGCACTGCAAATGTTTCTGCCCAGAGAAACAAAACTCAGCACCTCACGTTAATGGTCCCAGTTTGCAGAGCTCCATGGGCACCCTCAAAGCAGCGCGAGTTGGCACAGGTGGCAGCTTGTCCCATGGCAGCATCTTGATATTCGTGGAAATCTTGCTGCCAGCCTGCCCCTAAGGAACAAGGACCCTCCTGGTACTGACAAAGGCTTCTGCCCGGGGAAAGAAAACCCATCACCCCACGTTCCACATCTCAGTTTGCAGAGCTCCATGGGCACTCTCAAAGCAGCCCAAGTTGGCACAGGTGGCAGCTTGTCCCTGGGCAGCATCTTGATATTTGTGGAAATCCTGCAGGCAGCCGGCCCCCAAGGGCCGACCTGGTACTGAAAAAGGCTTCTGCCAGGGGAAACAAAACCCAGCACCCCATGTTTCTGGTCACAGTTTGCAGAGCTCCGTGGGCACCCTAAAAGCAGCCCGAGTTGGCACAGGTGGCAGCTTGTCCCTGGGCAGCATCTTGATATTCATGGAAATCCAGCAGGCAGTCGGCCCTGAAATTCCGAGGGCCTACCTGGTACTGAAAAATGCTTCTGCCCGGGGAAACAAAACTCACAAACGCACGTTCCTGGTCTCACTTTGCAGAGCTCCAAGGGCACTCTCAAAGCAGCGCGAGTTGGCACAGGTGGCAGCTTGTCCCATGGCAGCATCTTGATATTCGTGGAAATCTTGCTGCCAGCCTGCCCCTAAGGAACAAGGACCCTCCTGGTACTGACAAAGGCTTCTGCCCGGGGAAAGAAAACCCATCACCCCACGTTCCACTTCTCAGTTTGCAGAGCTCCATGGGCACTCTCAAAGCAGCGCAAGTTGGCACAAGTGGCAGCTTGTCCCTGGGCAGCATCTTGATATTCGTGGAAATTGAGCCGCCAGCCTGCCCATGATGAACAAGGGCCCTCCTGGTACTGACAAAGGCTTCTGCCCAGGGAAACAAAACCCATAACCCCACGTTCCACATCTCAGTTTGCAGAGCTCCATGGGCACTCTCAAAGCAGCCCGAGTTGGCACAGGTGGCAGCTTGTGCCTGGGCGGCCTCTTGATATTCGTGGAAATCCAGAAGGCAGCCGGCCCTGAATTACGAGAGCCTACCTGGTACTGCAAATGCTTCTGCCCGGGAAAACAAAACTCACTAAGGCAAGTTCCTGGTCTCACTTTGCAGAGCTCTGTGGGCACCCTCAAAGCAGCGCGACTTAGCACAAGTGGAAGCTTGTCCCTGGGTGGCATCTTGATATTCGTGGAAATCCAGGAGGCAGCCGGCCCTGAATTACGAGAGCCTACCTGGTACTGCAAATGCTTCTGCCCGGGGAAACAAAACCCACCAAGGCAAGTTCCTGGTCTCACTTTGCAGAGCTCCATGGGCACTCTCAAAGCAGCCCGAGTTGGCACAGGTGGCAGCGTGTCCCTGGGTGGCATCTTGATATGCGTGGAAATCCAGCAGGCAGTCTGCCTCTAAGGGCTGAGGGCCTACTTGGTACTGACAAAGGCTTCTGCCCTGGAAAACAAAACCCATAACCCCAGATACTTTCTCTCAGTTTGAAGAGCTCCATGGGCACTCTCAAAGCAGCGCGAGGTTGCACAGGTGGCAGCTTGCTCCTGGGCAGCATCTTGATATTCGTGGAAATCTTGCTGCCAGCCTGCCCCTAAGGAACAAGGGCCTACCTGGTACTGAGAGAGGTTTCTGCCCGGGAAAACAAAACCCACAACCCTACGTTTCTGGTCTCAGTTTGCAGAGCACCATGGGCACTCTCAAAGCAGCCCGAGTTAGCACAGGTGGCAGCTTGTCCCTGGGCAGCATCTTGATATTCGTGGAAATCCAGAAGGCTGCCTGCCCTTAAGGACCGAGGGCCTACCTGGGACTGACAAAGGCTTCTGCCCGGAGAAACAAAACTCAGCACCCCAGGTTCATGGTCTCAGTTTGCAGAGCTCCATGGGCACTCTCAAAGCAGCCCGAGTTGGCACAGGTGGCAGCTTGTCCCTGGGCAGCATCTTGATATTCGTGGAAATCTTGCTGCCAGCCTGCCCCTAAGGAACAAGGGCCTACCTGGCACTGACAAAGGCTTCTGCCCGGGAAAACAAAACCCACAACCCTACGTTCCTGGTCTCAGTTTGCAGAGCTCCGTGGGCACCCCCAAAGCAGCGCGAGTTGGCACAAGTGGCAGCTTGTCCCTGGGCAGCATCTTGATATTCGTGGAAATCCAGCCAGCAGCCTGCCCCTGAGGAACAAGGGCCCTCCTGGTACTGACAAAGGCTTCTGCCCGGGAAAACAAAACCCATAACCCCACGTTCCACATCTCAGTTTGCAGAGCTCCATGGGCACTCTCAAAGCAGCCCGAGTTGGCACAGGTGGCAGCTTGTCCCTGGGCGGCCTCTTGATATTCGTGGAAATCCAGAAGGCAGCCGGCCCTGAATTACGAGAGCCTACCTGGTACTGCAAATGCTTCTGCCCGGGAAAACAAAACTCACTAAGGCAAGTTCCTGGTCTCACTTTGCAGAGCTCCGTGGGCACCCTCAAAGCAGCGCGACTTAGCACAAGTGGAAGCTTGTCCCTGGGTGGCATCTTGATATTCGTGGAAATCCAGGAGGCAGCCGGCCCTGAATTACGAGAGCCTACCTGGTACTGCAAATGCTTCTGCCCGGGGAAACAAAACTCACCAAGGCAAGTTCCTGGTCTCACTTTGCAGAGCTCCATGGGCACTCTCAAAGCAGCCCGAGTTGGCACAGGTGGCAGCTTGTCCCTGGGTGGCATCTTGATATGCGTGGAAATCCAGCAGGCAGACTGCCTCTAAGGGCTGAGGGCCTACTTGGTACTGACAAAGGCTTCTGCCCAGGAAAACAAAACCCATAACCCCACATACTTTCTCTCAGTTTGAAGAGCTCCATGGGCACTCTCAAAGCAGCCCGAGTTGGCACAGGTGGCAGCTTGTCCCTGGGCGGCATCTTGATATTCGTGGAAATCCTGCAGGCAGCTGGCCCCCAAGGGCCAACGGCCTACCTGGTACTGACAAAGGCTTCTGCCCGGGAAAGCAACACTCAGAACACCACGTTTCTGGTCTCAGTTTGCAGAGCACCATGGGCAAACTCAAAGCAGCACGAGTTGGCACAGGTGGCAGCTTGTCCCTGGGCAGCATCTTGATATTCGTGGAAATCCTGCAGGCTGCCTGCCCTTAAGGACCGAGGGCCTACCTGGCACTTCAAATGCTTCTGCCCGGAGAAACAAAACACAGCACCCCAGGTTCATGGTCTCAGTTTGCAGAGCTCCATGGGCACTCTCAAAGCAGCCCGAGTTGGCGCAGGTGGCAGCTTGTCCCTGGGCAGCATCTTGATATTCGTGGAAATCTTGCTGCCAGCCTGCCCCTAAGGAACAAGGGCCTACCTGGTACTGAGAGAGGCTTCTGCCCGGGAAAACAAAACCCACAACCCTACGTTCCTGGTCTCAGTTTTCAGAGCTCCGTGGGCACCCTCAAAGCAGGGCGTGTTGGCACAAGTTGCAGCTTGTCCCTGGGCAGCATCTTGATATTCGTGGAAATCCAGCGGGCAGCCTGCCCCCTGATGAACAAGGGCCTACCTGGTACTGACAAAGGCTTCTGCCCCGGAAAACAAAACCCACCACCCCACGTTCCACATCTCAGTTTGCAGAGCTCCATGGGCACTCTCAAAGCAGCCCGAGTTGGCACAGGTGGCAATTTGTCCCTGGGCGGCATCTTGATATTCGTGGAAATCCTGCAGGCAGCTGGCCCCCAAGGGCCAAGGGCCTACCTGGTACTGACAATGGCTTCTGCCCGGGAAAACAAAACCCAGCACCCCACGTTTCTGGTCTCAGTTTGCAGAGCACCATGGGCACTCTCAAGGCAGCGCGAGCTGGCACAGGTGGCAGCTTGTCCTTTGGCAGCATCTTGATATTCATGGAAATCCAGCAGGCTGCCTGCCTTTAAGGACCAAGGGCCTACCTGTCACTGCAAATGTTTCTGCCCAGAGAAACAAAACTCAGCACCTCACGTTAATGGTCCCAGTTTGCAGAGCTCCACGGGAACTCTCAAAGCAGCCCGAGTTGGCACAGGTGGCAGCTTGTCCCTGGGCAGCATCTTGATATTCGTGGAAATCTTGCTGCCAGCCTGCCCCTAAGGAACAAGGGCCTACCTGGTACTGAGAGAGGCTTCTGCCCGGGAAAACAAAACCCACAACCCTACGTTCCTGGTCTCAGTTTGCAGAGCTCCGTGGGCACCCCCAAAGCAGCGCGAGTTGGCACAAGTGGCAGCTTGTCCCTGGGCAGCATCTTGATATTCGTGGAAATCCAGGAGGCAGCCGGCCCTGAATTACGAGAGCCTACTTGGTAATGCAAATGCTTCTGCCTGGGGAAACAAAACTCACCAAGGCAAGTTCCTGGTCTCACTTTGCAGAGCTCCATGGGCACTCTCAAAGCAGCCCGAGTAGGCACAGGTGGCAGCGTGTCCCTGGGTGGCATCTTGATATGCGTGGAAATCCAGCAGGCAGTCTGCCTCTAAGGGCTGAGGGCCTACTTGGTACTGACAAAGGCTTCTGCCCTGGAAAACAAAACCCATAACCCCAGATACTTTCTCTCAGTTTGAAGAGCTCCATGGGCACTCTCAAAGCAGCGCGAGGTTGCACAGGTGGCAGCTTGCTCCTGGGCAGCATCTTGATATTCGTGGAAATCTTGCTGCCAGCCTGCCCCTAAGGAACAAGGGCCTACCTGGTACTGAGAGAGGCTTCTGCCCGGGAAAACAAAACCCACAACCCTACGTTTCTGGTCTCAGTTTGCAGAGCACCATGGGCACTCTCAAAGCAGCCCGAGTTGGCACAGGTGGCAGCTTGTCCTTTGGCAGCATCTTGATATTCATGGAAATCCAGCAGGCTGCCTGCCCTTAAAGACCAAGGTCCTACCTGGCACTACAAATGTTTCTGCCCAGAGAAACAAAACTCAGCACCTCACGTTAATGGTCCCAGTTTGCAGAGCTCCATGGGCACCCTCAAAGCAGCCCGAGTTGGCACAGGTGGCAGCTTGTCCCATGGCAGCATCTTGATATTCGTGGAAATCTTGCTGCCAGCCTGCCCCTAAGGAACAAGGACCCTCCTGGTACTGACAAAGGCTTCTGCCCGGGGAAAGAAAACCCATCACCCCACGTTCCACATCTCAGTTTGCAGAGCTCCATGGGCACTCTCAAATCAGCCCAAGTTGGCACAGGTGGCAGCTTGTCCCTGGGCAGCATCTTGATATTTGTGGAAATCCTGCAGGCAGCCGGCCCCCAAGGGCCAAGGGCCGACCTGGTACTGACAAAGGCTTCTGCCAGGGGAAACAAAACCCAGCACCCCACGTTTCTGGTCACAGTTTGCAGAGCTCCGTGGGCACCCTAAAAGCAGCCCGAGTTGGCACAGGTGGCAGCTTGTCCCTGGGCAGCATCTTGATATTCGTGGAAATCCAGCAGGCAGTCGGCCCTGAAATTCCGAGGGCCTACCTGGTACGGGCAAATGCTTCTGCCCGGGGAAACAAAACTCACCAACGCACGTTCCTGGTCTCACTTTGCAGAGCTCCAAGGGCACTCTCAAAGCAGCGCGAGTTGCCACAGGTGGCAGCTTGTCCTTTGGCAGCATCTTGATATTCATGGAAATCCAGCAGGCTGCCTGCCCTTAAAGACCAAGGGCCTACCTGTCACTGCAAATGCTTCTGCCCGGAGAAACAAAACTCAGCACCCCAGGTTCATGGTCTCAGTTTGCAGAGCTCCATGGGCACTCTCAAAGCAGCCCGAGTTGGCACAGGTGGCAGCTTGTCCCTGGGCAGCATCTTGATATTCGTGGAAATCTTCCTGCCAGCCTGCCCCTAAGGAACAAGGGCCTACCTGGCACTGAGAGAGGCTTCTGCCCGGGAAAACACAACCCACCACCCCACGTTCCACATCTCAGTTTGCAGAGCTCCGTGGGCACCCTCAAAGCAGTGCAAGTTGGCACAAGTGGCAGCTTGTCCCTGGGCAGCATCTTGATATTCGTGGAAATTGAGCCGCCAGCCTGCCCCTGATGAACAAGGGCCCTCCTGGTAATGACGAAGGCTTCTGCCCAGGGAAACAAAACCCACCACCCCACGTTCCACATCTCAGTTTGCAGAGCTCCATGGGCACTCTCAAAGCAGCCCGAGTTGGCACAGGTGGCAGCTTGTCCCTGGGCGGCCTCTTGATATTCGAGGAAATCCAGAAGGCAGCCGGCCCTGAATTACGAGAGCCTACCTGGTACTGCAAATGCTTCTGCCCAGGAAAACAAAACTCACTAAGGCAAGTTCCTGGTCTCACTTTGCAGAGCTCCGTGGGCACCCTCAAAGCAGCGCGACTTAGCACAAGTGGAAGCTTGTCCCTGGGTGGCATCTTGATATTCGTGGAAATCCAGGAGGCAGCCGGCCCTGAATTACGAGAGCCTACCTGGTACTGCAAATGCTTCTGCCCGGGGAAACAAAACTCACCAAGGCAAGTTCCTGGTCTCACTTTGCAGAGCTCCATGGGCACTCTCAAAGCAGCCCGAGTTGGCACAGGTGGCAGCTTGTCCCTGGGCAGCATCTTGATATTCGTGGAAATCCAGCAGGCTGCCTGCCCTTAAGGACCGAGGGCCTACCTGGCACTTCAAATGCTTCTGCCCGGAGAAACAAAACCCATAACCCCAGGTTCATGGTCTCAGTTTGCAGAGCTCCATGGGCACTCTCAAAGCAGCGCGAGTTGGCGCAGGTGGCAGCTTGTCCCTGGGCAGCATCTTGATATTCGTGGAAATCTTGCTGCCAGCCTGCCCCTAAGGAACAAGGGCCTACCTGGCACTGACAAAGGCTTCTGCTCTGGAAAACAAAACCCACCACCCCACGTTCCACATCTCAGTTTGCAGAGCTCCGTGGGCACCCTCAAAGCAGCGCGAGTTGGCACAAGTGGCAGCTTGTCCCTGGGCAGCATCTTGATATTCGTGGAAATTGAGCCGCCAGCCTGCCCCTGATGAACAAGGGCCCTCCTGGTAATGACAAAGGCTTCTGCCCAGGGAAACAAAACCCACCACCCCACGTTCCACATCTCAGTTTGCAGAGCTCCGTGGGCACCCTCAAAGCAGCCCGAGTTGGCACAGGTGCCAGCTTGTCCCTGGGCGGCATCTTGATATTCGTGGAAATCCTGCAGGCAGCCGGCCCCCATGGGCCAAGGGCCTACCTGGTACTGACAAAGGCTTCTGCTCTGGAAAACAAAACCCAGCACCTCACGTTTCTGGTCTCAGTTTGCAGAGCACCATGGGCACTCTCAAAGCAGCCCGAGTTGGCACAGGTGGCAGCTTGTCCTTTGGCAGCATCTTGATATTCATGGAAATCCAGCAGGCTGCCTGCCCTTAAAGACCAAGGTCCTACCTGGCACTGCAAATGTTTCTGCCCAGAGAAACAAAACTCAGCACCTCACGTTAATGGTCCCAGTTTGCAGAGCTCCATGGGCACCCTCAAAGCAGCGCGAGTTGGCACAGGTGGCAGCTTGTCCCATGGCAGCATCTTGATATTCGTGGAAATCTTGCTGCCAGCCTGCCCCTAAGGAACAAGGACCCTCCTGGTACTGACAAAGGCTTCTGCCCGGGGAAAGAAAACCCATCACCCCACATTCCACATCTCAGTTTGCAGAGCTCCATGGGCACTCTCAAAGCAGCCCAAGTTGGCACAGGTGGCAGCTTGTCCCTGGGCAGCATCTTGATATTTGTGGAAATCCTGCAGGCAGCCGGCCCCCAAGGGCCAAGGGCCGACCTGGTACTGACAAAGGCTTCTGCCAGGGGAAACAAAACCCAGCACCCCACGTTTCTGGTCACAGTTTGCAGAGCTCCGTGGGCACCCTAAAAGCAGCCCGAGTTGGCACAGGTGGCAGCTTGTCCCTGGGCAGCATCTTGATATTCGTGGAAATCCAGCAGGCAGTCGGCCCTGAAATTCCGAGGGCCTACCTGGTACGGGCAAATGCTTCTGCCCGGGGAAACAAAACTCACCAACGCACGTTCCTGGTCTCACTTTGCAGAGCTCCAAGGGCACTCTCAAAGCAGCGCGAGTTGCCACAGGTGGCAGCTTGTCCCTGGGCGGCATCTTGATATTCGTGGAAATCCTGCAGGCAGCTGGCCCCCAAGGGCCAACGGCCTACCTGGTACTGACAAAGGCTTCTGCCCGGGAAAACAACACTCAGAACACCACGTTTCTGGTCTCAGTTTGCAGAGCACCATGGGCACTCTCAAAGCAGCACGAGTTGGCACAGGTGGCAGCTTGTCCCTGGGCAGCATCTTGATATTCGTGGAAATCCAGCAGGCTGCCTGCCCTTAAGGACCGAGGGCCTACCTGGCACTTCAAATGCTTCTGCCCGGAGAAACAAAACCCATAACCCCAGGTTCATGGTCTCAGTTTGCAGAGCTCCATGGGCACTCTCAAAGCAGCGCGAGTTGGCGCAGGTGGCAGCTTGTCCCTGGGCAGCATCTTGATATTCGTGGAAATCTTCCTGCCAGCCTGCCCCTAAGGAACAAGGGCCTACCTGGCACTGAGAGAGGCTTCTGCCCGGGAAAACAAAACCCACAACCCCACGTTCCACATCTCAGTTTGCAGAGCTCCGTGGGCACCCTCAAAGCAGCGCGAGTTGGCACAAGTGGCAGCTTGTCCCTGGGCAGCATCTTGATATTCGTGGAAATTGAGCCGCCAGCCTGCCCCTGATGAACAAGGGCCCTCCTGGTAATGACAAAGGCTTCTGCCCAGGGAAACAAAACCCACCACCCCACGTTCCACATCTCAGTTTGCAGAGCTCCATGGGCACTCTCAAAGCAGCCCGAGTTGGCACAGGTGGCAGCTTGTCCCTGGGCGGCCTCTTGATATTTGTGGAAATCCAGAAGGCAGCCGGCCCTGAATTACGAGAGGCTACCTGGTACTGCAAATGCTTCTGCCCGGGAAAACAAAACTCACTAAGGCAAGTTCCTGGTCTCACTTTGCAGAGCTCCGTGAGCACCCTCAAAGCAGCGCGACTAAGCACAAGTGGAAGCTTGTCCCTGGGTGGCATCTTGATATTCGTGGAAATTCAGGAGGCAGCCGGCCCGGAATTACGAGAGCCTACCTGGTACTGCAAATGCTTCTGCCCGGGGAAACAAAACTCACCAAGGCAAGTTCCTGGTCTCACTTTGCAGAGCTCCATGGGCACTCTCAAAGCAGCCCGAGTTGGCACAGGTGGCAGGTCGTCCCTGGGTGGCATCTTGATATGCGTGGAAATCCAGCAGGCAGACTGCCTCTAAGGGCTGAGGGCCTACTTGGTACTGACAAAGGCTTCTGCCCAGGAAAACAAAACCCATAACCCCACATACTTTCTCTCAGTTTGAAGAGCTCTGTGGGCACTCTCAAAGCAGCCCGAGTTGGCACAGGTGGCAGCTTGTCCCTGGGCAGCATCTTGATATTCGTGGAAATCCTGCAGGCAGCTGGCCCCCAAGGGCCAAGGGCCTACCTGGTACTGACAAAGGCTTCTGCCCGGGAAAACAACACTCAGAACACCACGTTTCTGGTCTCAGTTTGCAGAGCACCATGGGCACTCTCAAAGCAGCACGAGTTGGCACAGGTGGCAGCTTGTCCCTGGGCAGCATCTTGATATTCGTGGAAATCCAGCAGGCTGCCTGCCCTTAAGGACCGAGGGCCTACTTGGTACTGACAAAGGCTTCTGCCCTGGAAAACAAAACTCAGCACCCCAGGTTCATGGTCTCAGTTTGCAGAGCTCCATGGGCACTCTCAAAGCAGCCCGAGTTGGCACAGGTGGCAGCTTGTCCCTGGGCAGCATCTTGATATTCGTGGAAATCTTGCTGCCAGCCTGCCCCTAAGGAACAAGGGCCTACCTGGTACTGACAATGGCTTCTGCCCGGGAAAACAAAACCCACAACCCTACGTTCCTGGTCTCAGTTTGCAGAGCTCCGTGGGCACCGTCAAAGCAGCGCGACTTAGCACAAGTGGCAGCTTGTCCCTGGGCGGCATCTTGATATTCGTGGAAATCCAGGAGGCAGCCGGCCCTGAAGTTCCGAGAGCCTGCCTGGTACTTCAAATGCTTCTGCCCGGGGAAACAAAACCCACCAAGGCAAGTTCCTGGTCTCACTTTGCAGAGCTCCATGGGCACTCTCAAAGCAGCCCGAGTAGGTACAGGTGGCAGCTTGACCCTGGGTGGCATCTTGATATGCGTGGAAATCCAGCAGGCAGACTGCATCTAAGGGCTGAGGGCCTACTTGGTACTGACAAAGGCTTCTGCCCGGGAAAACAAAACCCATAACCCCAGATACTTTCTCTCAGTTTGAAGAGCTCCGTGGGCACTCTCAAAGCAGCCCGAGTTGGCACAAGTGGCAGCTTGTCCCTGGGCAGCATCTTGATATTCGTGGAAATCGTGCAGGCAGCTGGCCCCCAAGGGCCAAGGCCTGACCTGGTACTGACAAAGGCTTCTGCCCGGGAAAACAAAACCCAGCACCCCACGTTTCTGGTCTCAGTTTGCAGAGCACCATGGGCACTCTCAAAGCAGCCCGAGTTGGCACAGGTGGCAGCTTGTCCCTGGGCAGCATCTTGATATTCGTGGAAATCTTGCTGCCAGCCTGCCCCTAAGGAACAAGGGCCTACCTGGCACTGACAAAGGCTTCTGCCCGGGAAAACAAAACCCACAACCCTACGTTCCTGGTCTCAGTTTGCAGAGCTCCGTGGGCACCCCCAAAGCAGCGCGAGTTGGCACAAGTGGCAGCTTGTCCCTGGGCAGCATCTTGATATTCGTGGAAATACAGCCGGCAGCCTGCCCCTGATGAACAAGGGCCCTCCTGGTACTGACAAAGGCTTCTGCCCGGGAAAACAAAACCCATAACCCCACGTTCCACATCTCAGTTTGCAGAGCTCCGTGGGCACCCTCAAAGCAGCCCGAGTTGGCACAGGTGGCAGCTTGTCCCTGTGCGGCATCTTGATATTCGTGGAAATCCAGGAGGCAGCCGGCCCTGAAGTTCCGAGAGCCTGCCTGGTACTTCAAATGCTTCTGCCCGGGGAAACAAAACCCACCAAGGCAAGTTCCTGGTCTCACTTTGCAGAGCTCCATGGGCACTCTCAAAGCAGCCCGAGTAGGCACAGGTGGCAGCTTGTCCCTGGGTGGCATCTTGATATGCGTGGAAATCCAGCAGGCAGACTGCCTCTAAGGGCTGAGGGCCTACTTGGTACTGACAAAGGCTTCTGCCCGGGAAAACAAAACCCATAACCCCACATACTTTCTCTCAGTTTGAAGAGCTCTGTGGGCACTCTCAAAGCAGCCCGAGTTGGCACAGGTGGCAGCTTGTCCCTGGGCAGCATCTTGATATTCGTGGAAATCCTGCAGGCAGCTGGCCCCCAAGGGCCAAGGCCTGACCTGGTACTGACAAAGGCTTCTGCCCGGGAAAACAAAACCCATAACCCCACATACTTTCTCTCAGTTTGAAGAGCTCTGTGGGCACTCTCAAAGCAGCCCGAGTTGGCACAGGTGGCAGCTTGTCCCTGGGCAGCATCTTCATATTCGTGGAAATCCTGCAGGCAGCCGGCCCCCAAGGGCGAAGGGCCGACCTGGTACTGACAAAGGCTTCTGCCAGGGGAAACAAAACCCAGCACCCCACGTTCCACATCTCAGTTTGCAGAGCACCATGGGCACTCTCAAAGCAGCGCGAGTTGGCACAGGTGCCAGCTTGTCCTTTGGCAGCATCTTGATATTCATGGAAATCCAGCAGGCTGCTTGCCCTTAAGGACCAGGGGCCTACCTGGCACTGCAAATGTTTCTGCCCAGAGAAACAAAACTCAGCACCTCACGTTAATGGTCCCAGTTTGCAGAGCTCCATGGGAACTCTCAAAGCAGCCCGAGTTGGCACAGGTGGCAGCTTGTCCCTGGGCAGCATCTTGATATTCGTGGAAATCTTCCTGCCAGCCTGCCCCTAAGGAACAAGGGCCTACCTGGTACTGAGAGAGGCTTCTGCCCGGGAAAACAAAACCCACAACCCTACGTTCCTGGTCTCAGTTTGCAGAGCTCCGTGGGCACCCTCAAAGCAGCGCGACTTAGCACAAGTGGCAGCTTGTCCCTGGGCAGCATCTTGATATTCGTGGAAATCCAGGAGGCAGCCGGCCCTGAAGTTCCGAGAGCCTGCCTGGTACTTCAAATGCTTCTGCCCGGGGAAACAAAACTCACCAAGGCAAGTTCCTGGTCTAACTTTGCAGAGCTCCATGGGCACTCTCAAAGCAGCCCGAGTAGGCACAGGTGGCAGCTTGTCCCTGGGTGGCATCTTGATATGCGTGGAAATACAGCAGGCAGACTGCATCTAAGGGCTGAGGGCCTACTTGGTACTGACAAAGGCTTCTGCCCGGGAAAACAAAACCCATAACCCCACATACTTTCTCTCAGTTTGAAGAGCTCCGTGGGCACTCTCAAAGCAGCCCGAGTTGGCACAAGTGGCAGCTTGTCCCTGGGCAGCATCTTGATATTCGTGGAAATCCTGCAGGCAGCTGGCCCCCAAGGGCCAAGGCCTGACCTGGTACTGACAAAGGCTTCTGCCCGGGAAAACAAAACCCATAACCCCACGTTTCTGGTCTCACTTTGCAGAGCACCATGGGCACTCTCAAAGCAGCCCGAGTTGGCACAGGTGGCAGCTTGTCCCTGGGCAGCATCTTGATATTTGTGGAAATCCAGCAGGCAGTCGGCCCTGAAATTCCGAGGGCCTACCTGGTACTGACAAATGCTTCTGCCTGGGGAAACAAAACTCACCAACGCACTTTCCTGGTCTCACTTTGCAGAGCTCCAAGGGCACTCTCAAAGCAGCGCGAGTTGGCACAGGTGGCAGCTTGTCCTTTGGCAGCATCTTGATATTCATGGAAATCCAGCAGGCTGCCTGCCCTTAAAGACCAAGGGCCTACCTGTCACTGCAAATGCTTCTGCCCGGAGAAACAAAACTCAGCACCCCAGGTTCATGGTCTCAGTTTGCAGAGCTCCATGGGCACACTCAAAGCAGCCCGAGTTGGCACAGGTGGCAGCTTGTCCCTGGGCAGCATCTTGATATTCGTGGAAATCTTGCTGCCAGCCTGCCCCTAAGGAACAAGGGCCTACCTGGCACTGACAAAGGCTTCTGCCCGGGAAAACAAAACCCACAACCCTACGTTCCTGGTCTCAGTTTGCAGAGCTCCGTGGGCACCCCCAAAGCAGCGCGAGTTGGCACAAGTGGCAGCTTGTCCCTGGGCAGCATCTTGATATTCGTGGAAATCCAGCCGGCAGCCTGCCCCTGAGGAACAAGGGCCCTCCTGGTACTGACAAAGGCTTCTGCCCGGGAAAACAAAACCCATAACCCCACGTTCCACATCTCAGTTTGCAGAGCTCTGTGGGCACCCTCAAAGCAGCCCGAGTTGGCACAGGTGGCAGCTTGTCCCTGGGCGGCATCTTGATATTCGTGGAAATCCTGCAGGCAGCCGGCCCCCAAGGGCCAAGGGCCTACCTGGTACTGACAAAGGCTTCTGCTCTGGAAAACAAAACCCAGCACCCCACGTTTCTGGTCTCAGTTTGCAGAGCACCATGGGCACTCTCAAAGCAGCCCGAGTTGGCACAGGTGGCAGCTTGTCCTTTGGCAGCATCTTGATATTCATGGAAATCCAGCAGGCTGCCTGCCCTTAAAGACCGAGGGCCTACCTGGCACTGCAAATGTTTCTGCCCAGAGAAACAAAACTCAGCACCTCACGTTAATGGTCCCAGTTTGCAGAGCTCCATGGGCACCCTCAAAGCAGCGCGAGTTGGCACAGGTGGCAGCTTGTCCCATGGCAGCATCTTGATATTCGTGGAAATCTTGCTGCCAGCCTGCCCCTAAGGAACAAGGACCCTCCTGGTATTGACAAAGGCTTCTGCCCGGGGAAAGAAAACCCATCACCCCACGTTCCACATCTCAGTTTGCAGAGCTCCATGGGCACTCTCAAAGCAGCCCAAGTTGGCACAGGTGGCAGCTTGTACCTGGGCAGCATCTTGATATTCGTGGAAATCCTGCAGACAGCCGGCCCCCAAGGGCCAAGGGCCTACCTGGTACTGACAAAGGCTTCTGCTCTGGAAAACAAAACCCAGCACCCCACGTTTCTGGTCTCAGTTTGCAGAGCACCATGAGCACTCTCAAAGCAGCCCGAGTTGGCACAGGTGGCAGCTTGTCCTTTGGCAGCATCTTGATATTCATGGAAATCCAGCAGGCTGCCTGCCCTTAAAGACCAAGGGCCTACCTGGCACTGCAAATGTTTCTGCCCAGAGAAACAAAACTCAGCACCTCACGTTAATGGTCCCAGTTTGCAGAGCTCCATGGGCCCCCTCAAAGCAGCGCGAGTTGGCACAGGTGGCAGCTTGTCCCTGGGCAGCATCTTGATATTCGTGGAAATCTTGCTGCCAGCCTGCCCCTAAGGAACAAGGACCCTCCTGGTACTGACAAAGGCTTCTGCCCGGGGAAAGAAAACCCATCACCCCACGTTCCACATCTCAGTTTGCAGAGCTCCATGGGCACTCTCAAAGCAGCCCGAGTTGGCACAGGTGGCAGCTTGTCCCTGGGCAGCATCTTGATATTCGTGGAAATCCAGCAGGCAGTCGGCCCTGAAATTCCGAGGGCCTACCTGGTACTGACAAATGCTTCTGCCCGGGGAAACAAAACTCACCAACGCACGTTCCTGGTCTCACTTTGCAGAGCTCCAAGGGCACTCTCAAAGCAGCGCGAGTTGGCACAGGTGGCAGCTTGTCCTTTGGCAGCATCTTGATATTCATGGAAATCCAGCAGGCTGCCTGCCCTTAAAGACCAAGGGCCTACCTGTCACTGCAAATGCTTCTGCCCGGAGAAACAAAACTCAGCACCCCAGGTTCATGGTCTCAGTTTGCAGAGCTCCATGGGCACTCTCAAAGCAGCCCGAGTTGGCACAGGTGGCAGCTTGTCCTTTGGCAGCATCTTGATATTCATGGAAATCCAGCAGGCTGCCTGCCCTTAAGGAACAAGGGCCTACCTGGCACTGACAAAGGCTTCTGCCCGGGAAAACAAAACCCACAACCCTACGTTCCTGGTCTCAGTTTGCAGAGCTCCGTGGGCACCCCCAAAGCAGCGCGAGTTGGCACAAGTGGCAGCTTGTCCCTGGGCAGCATCTTGATATTCGTGGAAATCCAGCCGGCAGCCTGCCCCTGAGGAACAAGGGCCCTCCTGGTACTGACAAAGGCTTCTGCCCGGGAAAACAAAACCCATAACCCCACGTTCCACATCTCAGTTTGCAGAGCTCCGTGGGCACCCTCAAAGCAGCCCGAGTTGGCACAGGTGGCAGCTTGTCCCTGGGCGGCATCTTGATATTCGTGGAAATCCTGCAGGCAGCCGGCCCCCAAGGGCCAAGGGCCTACCTGGTACTGACAAAGGCTTCTGCTCTGGAAAACAAAACCCAGCACCCCACGTTTCTGGTCTCAGTTTGCAGAGCACCATGGGCACTCTCAAAGCAGCCCGAGTTGGCACAGGTGGCAGCTTGTCCTTTGGCAGCATCTTGATATTCATGGAAATCCAGCAGGCTGCCTGCCCTTAAAGACCGAGGGCCTACCTGGCACTGCAAATGTTTCTGCCCAGAGAAACAAAACTCAGCACCTCACGTTAATGGTCCCAGTTTGCAGAGCTCCATGGGCACCCTCAAAGCAGCGCGAGTTGGCACAGGTGGCAGCTTGTCCCATGGCAGCATCTTGATATTCGTGGAAATCTTGCTGCCAGCCTGCCCCTAAGGAACAAGGACCCTCCTGGTATTGACAAAGGCTTCTGCCCGGGGAAAGAAAACCCATCACCCCACGTTCCACATCTCAGTTTGCAGAGCTCCATGGGCACTCTCAAAGCAGCCCAAGTTGGCACAGGTGGCAGCTTGTACCTGGGCAGCATCTTGATATTTCTGGAAATCCTGCAGGCAGCCGGCCCCCAAGGGCGAAGGGCCGACCTGGTACTGACAAAGGCTTCTGCCAGGGGAAACAAAACCCAGCACCCCACGTTTCTGGTCTCAGTTTGCAGAGCACCATGGGCACTCTCAAAGCAGCGCGAGTTGGCACAGGTGGCAGCTTGTCCTTTGGCAGCATCTTGATATTCATGCAAATCCAGCAGGCTGCCTGCCCTTAAAGACCAAGGGCCTACCTGGCACTGCAAATGTTTCTGCCCAGAGAAACAAAACTCAGCACCTCACGTTAATGGTCCCAGTTTGCAGAGCTCCATGGGCCCCCTCAAAGCAGCGCGAGTTGGCACAGGTGGCAGCTTGTCCCTGGGCAGCATCTTGATATTCGTGGAAATCTTGCTGCCAGCCTGCCCCTAAGGAACAAGGACCCTCCTGGTACTGACAAAGGCTTCTGCCCGGGGAAAGAAAACCCATCACCCCACGTTCCACATCTCAGTTTGCAGAGCTCCATGGGCACTCTCAAAGCAGCCCGAGTTGGCACAGGTGGCAGCTTGTCCCTGGGCAGCATCTTGATATTCGTGGAAATCCAGCAGGCAGTCGGCCCTGAAATTCCGAGGGCCTACCTGGTACTGACAAATGCTTCTGCCCGGGGAAACAAAACTCACCAACGCACGTTCCTGGTCTCACTTTGCAGAGCTCCAAGGGCACTCTCAAAGCAGCGCGAGTTGGCACAGGTGGCAGCTTGTCCTTTGGCAGCATCTTGATATTCATGGAAATCCAGCAGGCTGCCTGCCCTTAAAGACCAAGGGCCTACCTGTCACTGCAAATGCTTCTGCCCGGAGAAACAAAACTCAGCACCCCAGGTTCATGGTCTCAGTTTGCAGAGCTCCATGGGCACTCTCAAAGCAGCCCGAGTTGGCACAGGTGGCAGCTTGTCCCTGGGCAGCATCTTGATATTCGTGGAAATCTTGCTGCCAGCCTGCCCCTAAGGAACAAGGGCCTACCTGGCACTGACAAAGGCTTCTGCCCGGGAAAACAAAACCCACAACCCTACGTCCCTGGTCTCAGTTTGCAGAGCTCCGTGGGCACCCCCAAAGCAGCGTGAGTTGGCACAAGTGGCAGCTTGTCCCTGGGCAGCATCTTGATATTCGTGGAAATCCAGCCGGCAGCCTGCCCCTGAGGAACAAGGGCCTACCTGGTACTGACAAAGGCTTCTGCCCTGGAAAACAAAACCCACCACCCCACGTTCCACATCTCAGTTTGCAGAGCTCCATGGGCACTCTCAAAGCAGCCCGAGT
>NW_024037198.1:0-105961 GCF_015832195.1 Motacilla alba alba | reverse complement strand
GAGAGCCTACCTGGTACTGCAAATGCTTCTGCCCGGGGAAAAAAAACTCACCAAGGCAAGTTCCTGGTCTCACTTTGCAGAGCTCCGTGGGCACTCTCAAAGCAGCCCGAGTTGGCACAGGTGGCAGCTTGTCCCTGGGTGGCATCTTGATATGCGTGGAAATCCAGCAGGCAGACTGCCTCTAAGGGCTGAGGGCCTACTTGGTACTGACAAAGGCTTCTGCCCTGGAAAACAAAACCCAGCACCCCACATACTTTCTCTCAGTTTGAAGAGCTCTGTGGGCACTCTCAAAGCAGCCCGAGTTGCCACAGGTGGCAGCTTGTCCCTGGGCGGCATCTTGATATTCGTGGAAATCCTGCAGGCAGCTGGCCCCCAAGGGCCAACGGCCTACCTGGTACTGACAAAGGCTTCTGCCCGGGAAAACAAAACTCAAAACACCACTTTCCTGGTCTCAGTTTTTAGAGCTCCATGGGCACTCTCAAAGAAGCCCGAGTTGGCACAGGTGGCAGCTTGTCCCTGGGCAGCATCTTGATATTCGTGGAAATCCAGCAGGCTGCCTGCCCTTAAGGACCGAGGGCCTACCTGGCACTGCAAATGCTTCTGCCCGGAGAAACAAAACTCAGCACCCCAGGTTCATGGTCTCAGTTTGCAGAGCTCCGTGGGCACTCTCAAAGCAGCCCGAGTTGGCACAGGTGGCAGCTTGTCCCTGGGCAGCATCTTGATATTCGTGGAAAGCTTGCTGCCAGCCTGCACCTAAGGAACAAGGGCATACCTGGTACTGAGAGAGGCTTCTGCCCGGAAAAACAAAACCCACAACCCTACATTCCTGGTCTCAGTTTGCAGAGCTCCGTGGGCACCCTGATAGCAGCGCGAGTTGGCCCAAGTGGCAGCTGGTCCCTGGGCAGCATCTTGATATTCGTGGAAATCCAGCCGGCAGCCTGCCCCTGATGAACAAGGACTCTCCTGGTACTGACAAAGCTTCTGCCCGGGGAAAGAAAACCCACCACCCCACGTTCCACATCTCAGTTTGCAGAGCTCCATGGGCACTCTCAAAGCAGCCCAAGTTGGCACAGGTGGCAGCTTGTCCCTGGGCGGCATCTTGATATTTGTGGAAATCCTGCAGGCAGCCGGCCCCCAAGGGCCAAGGGCCGACCTGGTACTGACAAAGGCTTCTGCCAGGGGACACAAAACCCAGCACCCCACGTTTCTGGTCTCACTTTGCAGAGCTCCATGGGCACCCTCAAAGCAGCGCGAGTTGGCACAGGTGGCAGCTTGTCCCTGGGCAGCATCTTGATATTCGTGGAAATCCAGCAGGCAGTCGGCCCTGAAATTCCGAGGGCCTACCTAGTACTGACAAATGCTTCTGCCCGGGGAAACAAAACTCACCAACGCACGTATCTGGTCTCAGTTTGCAGAGCTCCGTGGGCACCCTCAAAGCAGCGCGAGTTGGCACAGGTGGCAGCTTCTCCTTTGGCAGCATCTTGATATTCTTGGAAATCCAGCAGGCTGCCTGCCCTTAAAGACCAAGGGCCTACCTGGCACTGCAAATGATTCTGCCCGGAGAAACAAAACTCAGCACCCCAGGTTCATGGTCTCAGTTTGCAGAGCTCCATGGGCACTCTCAAAGCAGCCCGAGTTGGCACAGGTGGCAGCTTGTCCCTGGGCAGCATCTTGATATTCGTGGAAATCTTCCTGCCAGCCTGCCCCTAAGGAACAAGGGCCTACCTGGCACTGAGAGAGGCTTCTGCCCGGGAAAACAAAACCCACAATCCTACGTTCCTGGTCTCAGTTTGCAGAGCTCCGTGGGCACCCTCAAAGCAGCGCGAGTTGGCACAAGTGGCAGCTTGTCCCTGGGCAGCATCTTGATATTCGTGGAAATTGAGCCGCCAGCCTGCCCCTGATGAACAAGGGCCCTCCTGGTACTGACAAAGGCTTCTGCCCGGGAAAACAAAACCCACAACCCCACGTTCCACATCTCAGTTTGCAGAGCTCCATGGGCACTCTCAAAGCAGCGCGAGTTGGCACAGGTGGCAGTTTGTCCCTGGGCGGCATCTTGATATTCGTGGAAATCCTGCAGGCAGCCGGCCCCCAAGGGCCAAGGGCCTACCTGGTACTGAGAGAGGCTTCTGCCCGGGAATACAAAACCCACAATCCTACGTTCCTGGTCTCAGTTTGCAGAGCTCCGTGGGCACCCTCAAAGCAGCGCGAGTTGGCACAAGTGGCAGCTTGTCCCTGGGCAGCATCTCGATATTCGTGGAAATCCAGCGGGCAGCCTGCCCCTGAGGAACAAGGGCCCTCCTAGTACTGACAAAGGCTTCTGCCCAGGGAAACCAAATCCACCACCTCACGTTCCACATCTCAGTTTGCAGAGCTCCATGGGCACCCTCAAAGCAGCCCGAGTTGGCCCAGGTGGCAGCTTGTCCCTGGGCAGCATCTTGATATTCGTGGAAATCCTGCAGGCTGCCAGCCCTTAAAGACCAAGGGCCTACCTGGCACTTCAAATGTTTCTGCCCAGAGAAACAAAACTCAGCACCTCACGTTAATGGTCCCAGTTTGCAGAGCTCCATGGGAACTCTCAAAGCAGCCCGAGTTGGCACAGGTGGCAGCTTGTCCCTGGGCAGCATCTTGATATTCGTGGAAATCTTGCTGCCAGCCTTCCCCTAAGGAACAAGGGCCTACCTGGTACTGAGAGAGGCTTCTGCCCGGGAAAACAAAACCCACAACCCTACGTTCCTGGTCTCAGTTTGCAGAGCTCCGTGGGCACCCTCAAAGCAGCGCGAGTTAGCACAAGTGGAAGCTTGTCCCTGGGCAGCATCTTGATATTAGTGGAAATCCAGAAGGCAGCCGGCCCTGAATTACGAGAGCCTACCTGGTACTGCAAATGCTTCTGCCCGGGGAAACAAAACTCACCAAGGCAAGTTCCTGGTCTCACTTTGCAGAGCTCCGTGGGCACCCTCAAAGCAGCGCGAGTTAGCACAAGTGGAAGCTTGTCCCTGGGCTGCATCTTGATATTCGTGGAAATCCAGGAGGCAGCCGGCCCTGAATTACGAGAGCCTACCTGGTACTGCAAATGCTTCTGCCCGGGGAAACAAAACTCACCAAGGCAAGTTCCTGGTCTCACTTTGCAGAGCTCCATGGGCACTCTCAAAGCAGCCCGAGTTGGCACAGGTGGCAGCTTGTCCCTGGGTGGCATCTTGATATGCGTGGAAATCCAGCAGGCAGACTGCCTCTAAGGGCTGAAGGCCTACTTGGTACTGACAAAGGCTTCTGCCCTGGAAAACAAAACCCATAACCCCACATACTTTCTCTCAGTTTGAAGAGCTCTGTGGGCACTCTCAAAGCAGCCCGAGTTGGCACAGGTGGCAGCTTGTCCCTGGGCGGCATCTTGATATTCGTGGAAATCCTGCAGGCAGCTGGCCCCAAAGGGCCAACGGCCTACCTGGTACTGACAAAGGCTTCTGCCCGGGAAAACAAAACTCAGAACACCACGTTTCTGGTCTCAGTTTGCAGAGCACCATGGGCACTCTCAAAGCAGCCCGAGTTGGCACAGGTGGCAGCTTGTCCCTGGGCAGCATCTTGATATTCGTGGAAATCCAGCAGGCTGCCTGCCCTTAAGGAACAAGGGCCTACCTGGCACTTCAAATGCTTCTGCCCGGAGAAACAAAACTCAGCAACCCAGGTTCATGGTCTCAGTTTGCAGAGCTCCATGGGCACTCTCAAAGCAGCCCGAGTTGGCACAGGTGGCAGCTTGTCCCTGGGCAGCATCTTGATATTCGTGGAAATCTTGCTGCCAGCCTGCCCCTAAGGACCAAGGGCCTACCTGGTAGTGAGAGAGGCTTCTGCCCGGGAAAACAAAACCCACAACCCTACGTTCCTGGTCTCAGTTTGCAGAGCTCCGTGGGCACCCTCAAAGCAGCGCGAGTTGGCACAAATGGAAGCTTGTCCCTGGGCAGCATCTTGATATTCGTGGAAATCCAGGAGGCAGCCGGCCCTGAATTACGAGAGCCTACCTGGTACTGCAAATGCTTCTGCCGGGGAAACAAAACTCAGCACCCACGTTCCTGGTCTCACTTTGCAGAGCTCCATGGGCACTCTCAAAGCAGCCCGAGTTGGCACAGGTGGCAGCTTGTCCCTGGGTGGCATCTTGATATGCGTGGAAATCCAGCAGGCAGACAGCCTCTAAGGGCTGAGGGCCTACTTGGTACTGACAAAGGCTTCTGCCCTGGAAAACAAAACCCATAACCCCACATACTTTCTCTCAGTTTGAAGAGCTCTGTGGGCACTCTCAAAGCAGCCCGAGTTGGCACAGGTGGCAGCTTGTCCCTGGGCGGCATCTTGATATTCGTGGAAATCCTGCAGGCAGCTGGCCCCAAAGGGCCAACGGCCTACCTGGTACTGACAAAGGCTTCTGCCCGGGAAAACAAAACTCAGAACACCACATTTCTGGTCTCAGTTTGCAGAGCACCATGGGCACTCTCAAAGCAGCGCGAGTTGGCACAAGTGGCAGCTTGTCCCTGGGCAGCATCTTGATATTCGGGGAAATCCAGCAGGCTGCCTGCCCTTAAGGACCGAGGGCCTACCTGGCACTTCAAATTCTTCTGCCCGGAGAAACAAAACTCAGCAACACAGGTTCATGGTCTCAGTTTGCAGAGCTCCGTGGGCACCCTCAAAGCAGCGCGAGTTGGCACAAGTGGCAGCTTGTCCCTGGGCAGCATCTTGATATTCGTGGAAATCCAGCGGGCA
Source organism: Motacilla alba alba (assembly GCF_015832195.1). Lineage (NCBI taxonomy): Eukaryota > Metazoa > Chordata > Aves > Passeriformes > Motacillidae > Motacilla > Motacilla alba. The sequence goes on along the minus strand of NW_024037198.1, from coordinate 101,218 downwards.
GCCTGCCCCTGAGGAACAAGGGCCTTCCTGGTACTGACAAAGGCTTCTGCCCGGGAAAACAAAAGCCATAACCCCACGTTCCACATCTCAGTTTGCAGAGCACCGTGGGCACTCTCAAAGCAGCCCGAGTTGGCACAGGTGGCAGCTTGTCCCTGGGCAGCATCTTGATATTCGTGGAAATCCTGCAGGCTGCCAGCCCTTAAAGACCAAGGGCCTACCTGGCACTGCAAATGTTTCTGCCCTGGCAAACAAAATTCAGCAACTCACGTTAATGGTCCCAGTTTGCAGAGCTCCATGGGAACTCTCAAAGCAGCCCAAGTTGGCACAGGTGGCAGCTTGTCCCTGGGCAGCATCTTGATATTCGTGGAAATCTTGCTGCCAGCCTGCCCCTAAGGAACAAGGGCCTACCTGGTACTGAGAGAGGCTTCTGCCCGGGAAAACAAAACCCACAACCCTACGTTCCTGGTCTCAGTTTGCAGAGCTCCGTGGGCACTCTCAAAGCAGCGCGAGTTGGCACAAGTGGAAGCTGGTCCCTGGGCAGCATCTTGATATTCGTGGAAATCCAGGAGGCAGCCGGCCCTGAATTACGAGAGCCTACCTGGTACTGCAAATGCTTCTGCCCAGGGAAACAAAACTCACCAAGGTAAGTTCCTGGTCTCACTTTGCAGAGCTCCATGGGCACTCTCAAAGCAGCCCGAGTTGGCACAGGTGGCAGCTTGTCCCCAGTGGCATCTTGATATGCGTGGAAATCCAGCAGGCAGACTGCCTCTAAGGGCTGAGGGCCTACTTGGTACTGACAAAGGCTTCTGCCCTGGAAAACAAAACCCATAACCCCACATACTTTCTCTCAGTTTGAAGAGCTCTGTGGGCACTCTCAAAGCAGCCCGAGTTGCCACAGGTGGCAGCTTGTCCCTGGGCGGCATCTTGATATTCGTGGAAATCCTGCAGGCAGCTGGCCCCCAAGGGCCAACGGCCTACCTGGTACTGACAAATGCTTCTGCCCGGGAAAACAAAACTCAGAACACCACGTTCCTGGTCACAGTTTGCAGAGCACCATGGGCACTCTCAAAGCAGCGCGAGTTGGCACAGGTGGCAGCTTGTCCCTGGGCGGAAACTTGATTTTCGTGGAAATCCTCGTGCCAGCCTCCCCCAAAGGGCCGAGGGCCTACCTGGTCCTGTAAATGTTTCTGCCCGGGAAAAGAAAACCCACAAACCCACGTTCCTGGTCTCAGTTTGAAGAACTCCGTGAGCACAATCAAAGCAGCCCGAGTTGGCACAGGTGGCAGAATATCCCTGGGCAGCATCTTGATATTCGTGGAAATCTTGCTGCCAGGCTGTCCCTAAGGAACAAGGGCCTACTTGGTACTGACAAAGGCTTCTGCCCGGGAAAACAAAACCCAGCACCCCACGTTTCTGGTCTCAGTTTGCAGAGCACCATGGGCACTCTCAAAGCAGCCCGAGTTGGCACAGGTGGCAGCTTGTCCCTGGGCAGCATCTTGATATTCGTGGAAATCCAGCAGGCTGCCTGCCCTTAAGGACCGAGGGCGTACCTGGCACTTCAAATGCTTCTGCCCGGAGAAACAAAACTCAGCACCCCAGGTTCATGGTCTCAGTTTGCAGAGCTCCATGGGCACTCTCAAAGCAGCCCGAGTTGGCACAGGTGGCAGCTTGTCCCTGGGCAGCATCTTGATATTCGTTGAAATCTTGCTGCCAGCCTGCCCCTAAGGACCAAGGGCCTACCTGGTACTGAGAGAGGCTTCTGCCCGGGAAAACAAAACCCACAACCCTACGTTCCTGGTCTCAGTTTGCAGAGCTCCGTGGGCACCCTCAAAGCAGCCCGAGTTGGCACAGGTGGCAGCTTGTCCCTGGGTGGCATCTTGATATGCGTGGAAATCCAGTAGGCAGACTGCCTCTAAGGGCTGAGGGCCTACTTGGTACTGACAAAGGCTTCTGCCCTGGAAAACAAAACCCATAACCCCACATACTTTCTCTCAGTTTGAAGAGCTCTGTGGGCACTCTCAAAGCAGCCCGAGTTGGCACAGGTGGCAGCTTGTCCCTGGGCGGCATCTTGATATTCGTGGAAATCCTGCAGGCAGCTGGCCCCAAAGGTCCAACGGCCTACCTGGTACTGACAAAGGCTTCTGCCCGGGAAAACAAAACTCAGAACACCACATTTCTGGTCTCAGATTGCAGAGCACCATGGGCACTCTCAAAGCAGCGCGAGTTGGCACAAGTGGCAGCTTGTCCCTGGGCAGCATCTTGATATTCGTGGAAATCCAGCAGGCTGCCTGCCCTTAAGGACCGAGGGCCTACCTGGCACTTCAAATGCTTCTGCCCGGAGAAACAAAACTCAGCAACACAGGTTCATGGTCTCAGTTTGCAGAGCTCCGTGGGCACCCTCATAGCAGCGCGAGTTGGCACAAGTGGCAGCTGGTCCCTGGGCAGCATCTTGATATTCGTGGAAATCCAGCCGGCAGCCTGCCCCTGAGGAACAAGGACTCTCCTGGTACTGACAAAGGCTTCTGCCCGGGGAAAGAAAACCCACCACCCCATGTTCCACATCTCAGTTTGCAGAGCTCCATGGGCACTCTCAAAGCAGCCCAAGTTGGCACAGGTGGCAGCTTGTCCCTGGGCGGCATCTTGATATTTGTGGAAATCCTGCAGGCAGCCGGCCCCAAAGGGCCAAGGGCCGACCTGGTACTGACAAAGGCTTCTGCCAGGGGAAACAAAACCCAGCACCCCACGTTTCTGGTCTCACTTTGCAGAGCTCCATGGGCACCCTCAAAGCAGCGCGAGTTGGCACAGGTGGCAGCTTGTCCCTGGGCAGCATCTTGATATTCGTGGAAATCCAGCAGGCAGTCGGCCCTGAAATTCCGAGGGCCTACCTGGTACTGACAAATGCTTCTGCCCGGGGAAACAAAACTCACCAACGCAAGTTCCTGGTCTCACTTTGCAGAGCTCCGTGGGCACCCTCAAAGCAGCGCGAGTTAGCACAAGTGGAAGCTTGTCCCTGGGCTGCATCTTGATATTCGTGGAAATCCAGGAGGCAGCCGGCCCTGAATTACGAGAGCCTACCTGGTACTGCAAATGCTTCTGCCCGGGGAAACAAAACTCACCAAGGCAAGTTCCTGGTCTCACTTTGCAGAGCTCCGTGGGCACTCTCAAAGCAGCCCGAGTTGGCACAGGTGGCAGCTTGTCCCTGGGTGGCATCTTGATATGCGTGGAAATCCAGCAGGCAGACTGCCTCTAAGGGCTGAAGGCCTACTTGGTACTGACAAAGGCTTCTGCCCTGGAAAACAAAACCCATAACCCCACATACTTTCTCTCAGTTTGAAGAGCTCTGTGGGCACTCTCAAAGCAGCCCGAGTTGGCACAGGTGGCAGCTTGTCCCTGGGCAGCATCTTGATATTCGTGGAAATCCAGCAGGCTGCCTGCCCTTAAGGAACAAGGGCCTACCTGGCACTTCAAATGCTTCTGCCCGGAGAAACAAAACTCAGCAACCCAGGTTCATGGTCTCAGTTTGCAGAGCTCCATGGGCAATCTCAAAGCAGCCCGAGTTGGCACAGGTGGCAGCTTGTCCCTGGGCGGCATCTTGATATTCGTGGAAATCTTGCTGCCAGCCTGCCCCTAAGGACCAAGGGCCTACCTGGTACTGAGAGAGGCTTCTGCCCGGGAAAACAAAACCCACAACCCTACGTTCCTGGTCTCAGTTTGCAGAGCTCCGTGGGCACCCTCAAAGCAGCGCGAGTTGGCACAAGTGGCAGCTTGTCCCTGGGCAGCATCTCGATATTCGTGGAAATCCAGCGGGCAGCCTGCCCCTGAGGAACAAGGGCCCTCCTGGTACTGACAAAGGCTTCTGCCCAGGGAAACCAAATCCACCACCTCACGTTCCACATCTCAGTTTGCAGAGCTCCATGGGCACCCTCAAAGCAGCCCGAGTTGGCACAGGTGGCAGCTTGTCCCTGGGCAGCATCTTGATATTCGTGGAAATCCTGCAGGCTGCCAGCCCTTAAAGACCAAGGGCCTACCTGGCACTTCAAATGTTTCTGCCCAGAGAAACAAAACTCAGCACCTGACGTTAATGGTCCCAGTTTGCAGAGCTCCATGGGAACTCTCAAAGCAGCCCGAGTTGGCACAGGTGGCAGCTTGTCCCTGGGCAGCATCTTGATATTCGTGGAAATCTTGCTGCCAGCCTTCCCCTAAGGAACAAGGGCCTACCTGGTACTGAGAGAGGCTTCTGCCCGGGAAAACAAAACCCACAACCCTACGTTCCTGGTCTCAGTTTGCAGAGCTCCGTGGGCACCCTCAAAGCAGCGCGAGTTAGCACAAGTGGAAGCTTGTCCCTGGGCAGCATCTTGATATTCGTGGAAATCCAGGTGGCAGCCGGCCCTGAATTACGAGAGCCTACCTGGTACTGCAAATGCTTCTGCCCGGGGAAACAAAACTCACCAAGGCAAGTTCCTGGTCTCACTTTGCAGAGCTCCGTGGGCACCCTCAAAGCAGCGCGAGTTAGCACAAGTGGAAGCTTGTCCCTGGGCTGCATCTTGATATTCGTGGAAATCCAGGAGGCAGCCGGCCCTGAATTACGAGAGCCTACCTCGTACTGCAAATGCTTCTGCCCGGGGAAACAAAACTCACCAAGGCAAGTTCCTGGTCTCACTTTGCAGAGCTCCATGGGCACTCTCAAAGCAGCCCGAGTTGGCACAGGTGGCAGCTTGTCCCTGGGTGGCATCTTGATATGCGTGGAAATCCAGCAGGCAGACTGCCTCTAAGGGTTGAGGGCCTACTTGGTACTGACAAAGGCTTCTGCCCTGGAAAACAAAACCCATAACCCCACATACTTTCTCTCAGTTTGAAGAGCTCTGTGGGCACTCTCAAAGCAGCCCGAGTTGGCACAGGTGGCAGCTTGTCCCTGGGCGGCATCTTGATATTCGTGGAAATCCTGCAGGCAGCTGGCCCCAAAGGTCCAACGGCCTACCTGGTACTGACAAAGGCTTCTGCCCGGGAAAACAAAACTCAGAACACCACATTTCTGGTCTCAGTTTGCAGAGCACCATGGGCACTCTCAAAGCAGCGCGAGTTGGCACAAGTGGCAGCTTGTCCCTGGGCAGCATCTTGATATTCGTGGAAATCCAGCAGGCTGCCTGCCCTTAAGGACCGAGGGCCTACCTGGCACTTCAAATGCTTCTGCCCGGAGAAACAAAACTCAGCAACACAGGTTCATGGTCTCAGTTTGCAGAGCTCCGTGGGCACCCTCATAGCAGCGCGAGTTGGCCCAAGTGGCAGCTGGTCCCTGGGCAGCATCTTGATATTCGTGGAAATCCAGCCGGCAGCCTGCCCCTGATGAACAAGGACTCTCCTGGTACTGACAAAGGCTTCTGCCCGGGGAAAGAAAACCCACCACCCCATGTTCCACATCTCAGTTTGCAGAGCTCCATGGGCACTCTCAAAGCAGCCCAAGTTGGCACAGGTGGCAGCTTGTCCCTGGGCGGCATCTTGATATTTGTGGAAATCCTGCAGGCAGCCGGCCCCCAAGGGCCAAGGGCCGACCTGGTACTGACAAAGGCTTCTGCCAGGGGAAACAAAACCCAGCACCCCACGTTTCTGGTCTCACTTTGCAGAGCTCCATGGGCACCCTCAAAGCAGCGCGAGTTGGCACAGGTGGCAGCTTGTCCCTGGGCAGCATCTTGATATTCGTGGAAATCCAGCAGGCAGTCGGCCCTGAAATTCCGAGGGCCTACCTGGTACTGACAAATGCTTCTGCCCGGGGAAACAAAACTCACCAACGCAAGTTCCTGGTCTCACTTTGCAGAGCTCCGTGGGCACCCTCAAAGCAGCGCGAGTTAGCACAAGTGGAAGCTTGTCCCTGGGCTGCATCTTGATATTCGTGGAAATCCAGGAGGCAGCCGGCCCTGAATTACGAGAGCCTACCTGGTAGTGCAAATGCTTCTGCCCGGGGAAACAAAACTCACCAAGGCAAGTTCCTGGTCTCACTTTGCAGAGCTCCGTGGGCACTCTCAAAGCAGCCCGAGTTGGCACAGGTGGCAGCTTGTCCCTGGGTGGCATCTTGATATGCGTGGAAATCCAGCAGGCAGACTGCCTCTAAGGGCTGAAGGCCTACTTGGTACTGACAAAGGCTTCTGCCCTGGAAAACAAAACCCATAACCCCACATACTTTCTCTCAGTTTGAAGAGCTCTGTGGGCACTCTCAAAGCAGCCCGAGTTGGCACAGGTGGCAGCTTGTCCCTGGGCAGCATCTTGATATTCGTGGAAATCCAGCAGGCTGCCTGCCCTTAAGGAACAAGGGCCTACCTGGCACTGAGAGAGGCTTCTGCCCGGAGAAACAAAACTCAGCAACCCAGGTTCATGGTCTCAGTTTGCAGAGCTCCATGGGCACTCTCAAAGCAGCCCGAGTTGGCACAGGTGGCAGCTTGTCCCTGGGCGGCATCTTGATATTCGTGGAAATCTTGCTGCCAGCCTGCCCCTAAGGACCAAGGGCCTACCTGGTACTGAGAGAGGCTTCTGCCCGGGAAAACAAAACCCACAACCCTACGTTCCTGGTCTCAGTTTGCAGAGCTCCGTGGGCACCCTCAAAGCAGCGCGAGTTGGCACAAGTGGCAGCTTGTCCCTGGGCAGCATCTTGATATTCGTGGAAATCCAGCGGGCAGCCTGCCCCTGAGGAACAAGGGCCCTCCTGGTACTGACAAAGGCTTCTGCCCAGGGAAACCAAATCCACCACCTCACGTTCCACATCTCAGTTTGCAGAGCTCCATGGGCACCCTCAAAGCAGCCCGAGTTGGCACAGGTGGCAGCTTGTCCCTGGGCAGCATCTTGATATTCGTGGAAATCCTGCAGGCTGCCAGCCCTTAAAGACCAAGGGCCTACCTGGCACTTCAAATGTTTCTGCCCAGAGAAACAAAACTCAGCACCTGACGTTAATGGTCCCAGTTTGCAGAGCTCCATGGGAACTCTCAAAGCAGCCCGAGTTGGCACAGGTGGCAGCTTGTCCCTGGGCAGCATCTTGATATTCGTGGAAATCTTGCTGCCAGCCTTCCCCTAAGGAACAAGGGCCTACCTGGTACTGAGAGAGGCTTCTGCCCGGGAAAACAAAACCCACAACCCTACGTTCCTGGTCTCAGTTTGCAGAGCTCCGTGGGCACCCTCAAAGCAGCGCGAGTTAGCACAAGTGGAAGCTTGTCCCTGGGCAGCATCTTGATATTCGTGGAAATCCAGGTGGCAGCCGGCCCTGAATTACGAGAGCCTACCTGGTACTGCAAATGCTTCTGCCCGGGGAAACAAAACTCACCAAGGCAAGTTCCTGGTCTCACTTTGCAGAGCTCCGTGGGCACCCTCAAAGCAGCGCGAGTTAGCACAAGTGGAAGCTTGTCCCTGGGCTGCATCTTGATATTCGTGGAAATCCAGGAGGCAGCCGGCCCTGAATTACGAGAGCCTACCTGGTACTGCAAATGCTTCTGCCCGGGGAAACAAAACTCACCAAGGCAAGTTCCTGGTCTCACTTTGCAGAGCTCCATGGGCACTCTCAAAGCAGCCCGAGTTGGCACAGGTGGCAGCTTGTCCCTGGGTGGCATCTTGATATGCGTGGAAATCCAGCAGGCAGACTGCCTCTAAGGGTTGAGGGCCTACTTGGTACTGACAAAGGCTTCTGCCCTGGAAAACAAAACCCATAACCCCACATACTTTCTCTCAGTTTGAAGAGCTCTGTGGGCACTCTCAAAGCAGCCCGAGTTGGCACAGGTGGCAGCTTGTCCCTGGGCGGCATCTTGATATTCGTGGAAATCCTGCAGGCAGCTGGCCCCAAAGGTCCAACGGCCTACCTGGTACTGACAAAGGCTTCTGCCCGGGAAAACAAAACTCAGAACACCACATTTCTGGTCTCAGTTTGCAGAGCACCATGGGCACTCTCAAAGCAGCGCGAGTTGGCACAAGTGGCAGCTTGTCCCTGGGCAGCATCTTGATATTCGTGGAAATCCAGCAGGCTGCCTGCCCTTAAGGACCGAGGGCCTACCTGGCACTTCAAATGCTTCTGCCCGGAGAAACAAAACTCAGCAACACAGGTTCATGGTCTCAGTTTGCAGAGCTCCGTGGGCACCCTCATAGAAGCGCGAGTTGGCCCAAGTGGCAGCTGGTCCCTGGGCAGCATCTTGATATTCGTGGAAATCCAGCCGGCAGCCTGCCCCTGATGAACAAGGACTCTCCTGGTACTGACAAAGGCTTCTGCCCGGGGAAAGAAAACCCACCACCCCATGTTCCACATCTCAGTTTGCAGAGCTCCATGGGCACTCTCAAAGCAGCCCAAGTTGGCACAGGTGGCAGCTTGTCCCTGGGCGGCATCTTGATATTTGTGGAAATCCTGCAGGCAGCCGGCCCCCAAGGGCCAAGGGCCGACCTGGTACTGACAAAGGCTTCTGCCAGGGGAAACAAAACCCAGCACCCCACGTTTCTGGTCTCACTTTGCAGAGCTCCATGGGCACCCTCAAAGCAGCGCGAGTTGGCACAGGTGGCAGCTTGTCCCTGGGCAGCATCTTGATATTCGTGGAAATCCAGCAGGCAGTCGGCCCTGAAATTCCGAGGGCCTACCTGGTACTGACAAATGCTTCTGCCCGGGGAAACAAAACTCACCAACGCAAGTTCCTGGTCTCACTTTGCAGAGCTCCGTGGGCACCCTCAAAGCAGCGCGAGTTAGCACAAGTGGAAGCTTGTCCCTGGGCTGCATCTTGATATTCGTGGAAATCCAGGAGGCAGCCGGCCCTGAATTACGAGAGCCTACCTGGTAGTGCAAATGCTTCTGCCCGGGGAAACAAAACTCACCAAGGCAAGTTCCTGGTCTCACTTTGCAGAGCTCCGTGGGCACTCTCAAAGCAGCCCGAGTTGGCACAGGTGGCAGCTTGTCCCTGGGTGGCATCTTGATATGCGTGGAAATCCAGCAGGCAGACTGCCTCTAAGGGCTGAAGGCCTACTTGGTACTGACAAAGGCTTCTGCCCTGGAAAACAAAACCCATAAGCCCACATACTTTCTCTCAGTTTGAAGAGCTCTGTGGGCACTCTCAAAGCAGCCCGAGTTGGCACAGGTGGCAGCTTGTCCCTGGGCAGCATCTTGATATTCGTGGAAATCCAGCAGGCTGCCTGCCCTTAAGGAACAAGGGCCTACCTGGCACTTCAAATGCTTCTGCCCGGAGAAACAAAACTCAGCAACCCAGGTTCATGGTCTCAGTTTGCAGAGCTCCATGGGCACTCTCAAAGCAGCCCGAGTTGGCACAGGTGGCAGCTTGTCCCTGGGTGGCATCTTGATATTCGTGGAAATCTTGCTGCCAGCCTGCCCCTAAGGACCAAGGGCCTACCTGGTACTGAGAGAGGCTTCTGCCCGGGGAAACAAAACCCACAACCCTACGTTCCTGGTCTCAGTTTGCAGAGCTCCGTGGGCACCCTCAAAGCAGCGCGAGTTGGCACAAGTGGCAGCTTGTCCCTGGGCAGCATCTCGATATTCGTGGAAATCCAGCCGGCAGCCTGCCCCTGAGGAACAAGGGCCCTCCTGGTACTGACAAAGGCTTCTGCCCAGGGAAACCAAATCCACCACCTCACGTTCCACATCTCAGTTTGCAGAGCTCCATGGGCACCCTCAAAGCAGCCCGAGTTGGCACAGGTGGCAGCTTGTCCCTGGGCAGCATCTTGATATTCGTGGAAATCCTGCAGGCTGCCAGCCCTTAAAGACCAAGGGCCTACCTGGCACTTCAAATGTTTCTGCCCAGAAAAACAAAACTCAGCACCTCACGTTAATGGTCCCAGTTTGCAGAGCTCCATGGGAACTCTCAAAGCAGCCCGAGTTGGCACAGGTGGCAGCTTGTCCCTGGGCAGCATCTTGATATTCGTGGAAATCTTGCTGCCAGCCTTCCCCTAAGGAACAAGGGCCTACCTGGTACTGAGAGAGGCTTCTGCCCGGGAAAACAAAACCCACAACCCTACGTTCCTGGTCTCAGTTTGCAGAGCTCCGTGGGCACCCTCAAAGCAGCGCGAGTTAGCACAAGTGGAAGCTTGTCCCTGGGCAGCATCTTGATATTCGTGGAAATCCAGGTGGCAGCCGGCCCTGAATTACGAGAGCCTACCTGGTACTGCAAATGCTTCTGCCCGGGGAAACAAAACTCACCAAGGCAAGTTCCTGGTCTCACTTTGCAGAGCTCCGTGGGCACCCTCAAAGCAGCGCGAGTTAGCACAAGTGGAAGCTTGTCCCTGGGCTGCATCTTGATATTCGTGGAAATCCAGGAGGCAGCCGGCCCTGAATTACGAGAGCCTACCTGGTAGTGCAAATGCTTCTGCCCGGGGAAACAAAACTCACCAAGGCAAGTTCCTGGTCTCACTTTGCAGAGCTCCATGGGCACTCTCAAAGCAGCCCGAGTTGGCACAGGTGGCAGCTTGTCCCTGGGTGGCATCTTGATATGCGTGGAAATCCAGCAGGCAGACTGCCTCTAAGGGCTGAAGGCCTACTTGGTACTGACAAAGGCTTCTGCCCTGGAAAACAAAACCCATAACCCCACATACTTTCTCTCAGTTTGAAGAGCTCTGTGGGCACTCTCAAAGCAGCCCGAGTTGGCACAGGTGGCAGCTTGTCCCTGGGCAGCATCTTGATATTCGTGGAAATCCAGCAGGCTGCCTGCCCTTAAGGAACAAGGGCCTACCTGGCACTGAGAGAGGCTTCTGCCCGGAGAAACAAAACTCAGCAACCCAGGTTCATGGTCTCAGTTTGCAGAGCTCCATGGGCACTCTCAAAGCAGCCCGAGTTGGCACAGGTGGCAGCTTGTCCCTGGGCAGCATCTTGATATTCGTGGAAATCTTGCTGCCAGCCTGCCCCTAAGGACCAAGGGCCTACCTGGTACTGAGAGAGGCTTCTGCCCGGGAAAACAAAACCCACAACCCTACGTTCCTGGTCTCAGTTTGCAGAGCTCCGTGGGCACCCTCAAAGCAGTGCGAGTTGGCACAAATGGAAGCTTGTCCCTGGGCAGCATCTTGATATTCGTGGAAATCCAGGAGGCAGCCGGCCCTGAATTACGAGAGCCTACCTGGTACTGCAAATGCTTCTGCCCGGGGAAACAAAACTCAGCACCCCACGTTCCTGGTCTCACTTTGCAGAGCTCCATGGGCACTCTCAAAGCAGCCCGAGTTGGCACAGGTGGCAGCTTGTCCCTGGGTGGCATCTTGATATGCATGGAAATCCAGCAGGCTGCCTGCCCTTAAAGACCAAGGGCCTACCTGGCACTGCAAATGCTTCTGCCCGGAGAAACAAAACTCAGCACCCCAGGTTCATGGTCTCAGTTTGCAGAGCTCCATGGGCACTCTCAAAGCAGCCCGAGTTGGCACAGGTGGCAGCTTGTCCCTGGGCAGCATCTTGATATTCGTGGAAATCTTCCTGCCAGCCTGCCCCTAAGGAACAAGGGCCTACCTGGCACTGAGAGAGGCTTCTGCCCGGGAAAACAAAACCCACAATCCTACGTTCCTGGTCTCAGTTTGCAGAGCTCCGTGGGCACCCTCAAAGCAGCGCGAGTTGGCACAAGTGGCAGCTTGTCCCTGGGCAGCATCTTGATATTCGTGGAAATTGAGCCGCCAGCCTGCCCCTGATGAACAAGGGCCCTCCTGGTACTGACAAAGGCTTCTGCCCGGGAAAACAAAACCCACAACCCCACGTTCCACATCTCAGTTTGCAGAGCTCCATGGGCACTCTCAAAGCAGCGCGAGTTGGCACAGGTGGCAGTTTGTCCCTGGGCGGCATCTTGATATTCGTGGAAATCCAGCAGGCAGCCGGCCCCCAAGGGCCAAGGGCCTACCTGGTACTGAGAGAGGCTTCTGCCCGGGAATACAAAATCCACAATCCTACGTTCCTGGTCTCAGTTTGCAGAGCTCCGTGGGCACCCTCAAAGCAGCGCGAGTTGGCACAAGTGGCAGCTTGTCCCTGGGCAGCATCTCGATATTCGTGGAAATCCAGCGGGCAGCCTGCCCCTAAGGAACAAGGGCCCTCCTGGTACTGACAAAGGCTTCTGCCCAGGGAAACCAAATCCACCACCCCACGTTCCACATCTCAGTTTGCAGAGCTCCATGGGCACCCTCAAAGCAGCCCGAGTTGGCACAGGTGGCAGCTTGTCCCTGGGCAGCATCTTGATATTCGTGGAAATCCTGCAGGCTGCCAGCCCTTAAAGACCAAGGGCCTACCTGGCACTTCAAATGTTTCTGCCCAGAGAAACAAAACTCAGCACCTCACGTTAATGGTCCCAGTTTGCAGAGCTCCATGGGAACTCTCAAAGCAGCCCAAGTTGGCACAGGTGGCAGCTTGTCCCTGGGCAGCATCTTGATATTCGTGGAAATCTTGCTGCCAGCCTTCCCCTAAGGAACAAGGGCCTACCTGGTACTGAGAGAGGCTTCTGCCCGGGAAAACAAAACCCACAACCCTACGTTCCTGGTCTCAGTTTGCAGAGCTCCGTGGGCACCCTCAAAGCAGCGCGAGTTAGCACAAGTGGAAGCTTGTCCCTGGGCAGCATCTTGATATTCGTGGAAATCCAGAAGGCAGCCGGCCCTGAATTACGAGAGCCTACCTGGTACTGCAAATGCTTCTGCCCGGGGAAACAAAACTCACCAAGGCAAGTTCCTGGTCTCACTTTGCAGAGCTCCATGGGCACTCTCAAAGCAGCCCGAGTTGGCACAGGTGGCAGCTTGTCCCTGGGTGGCATCTTGATATGCGTGGAAATCCAGCAGGCTGCCTGCCTCTAAGGGCTGAAGGCCTACTTGGTACTGACAAAGGCTTCTGCCCTGGAAAACAAAACCCATAACCCCACATACTTTCTCTCAGTTTGAAGAGCTCTGTGGGCACTCTCAAAGCAGCCCGAGTTGGCACAGGTGGCAGCTTGTCCCTGGGCAGCATCTTGATATTCGTGGAAATCCAGCAGGCTGCCTGCCCTTAAGGAACAAGGGCCTACCTGGCACTTCAAATGCTTCTGCCCGGAGAAACAAAACTCAGCAACCCAGGTTCATGGTCTCAGTTTGCAGAGCTCCATGGGCACTCTCAAAGCAGCCCGAGTTGGCACAGGTGGCAGCTTGTCCCTGGGCAGCATCTTGATATTCGTGGAAATCTTGCTGCCAGCCTGCCCCTAAGGACCAAGGGCCTACCTGGTACTGAGAGAGGCTTCTGCCCGGGAAAACAAAACCCACAACCCTACGTTCCTGGTCTCAGTTTGCAGAGCTCCGTGGGCACCCTCAAAGCAGTGCGAGTTGGCACAAATGGAAGCTTGTCCCTGGGCAGCATCTTGATATTCGTGGAAATCCAGGAGGCAGCCGGCCGTGAATTACGAGAGCCTACCTGGTACTGCAAATGCTTCTGCCCGGGGAAACAAAACTCAGCACCCCACGTTCCTGGTCTCACTTTGCAGAGCTCCATGGGCACTCTCAAAGCAGCCCGAGTTGGCACAGGTGGCAGCTTGTCCCTGGGTGGCATCTTGATATGCATGGAAATCCAGCAGGCTGCCTGCCCTTAAAGACCAAGGGCCTACCTGGCACTGCAAATGCTTCTGCCCGGAGAAACAAAACTCAGCACCCCAGGTTCATGGTCTCAGTTTGCAGAGCTCCATGGGCACTCTCAAAGCAGCCCGAGTTGGCACAGGTGGCAGCTTGTCCCTGGGCAGCATCTTGATATTCGTGGAAATCTTCCTGCCAGCCTGCCCCTAAGGAACAAGGGCCTACCTGGCACTGAGAGAGGCTTCTGCCCGGGAAAACAAAACCCACAATCCTACGTTCCTGGTCTCAGTTTGCAGAGCTCCGTGGGCACCCTCAAAGCAGCGCGAGTTGGCACAAGTGGCAGCTTGTCCCTGGGCAGCATCTTGATATTCGTGGAAATTGAGCCGCCAGCCTGCCCCTGATGAACAAGGGCCCTCCTGGTACTGACAAAGGCTTCTGCCCGGGAAAACAAAACCCACAACCCCACGTTCCACATCTCAGTTTGCAGAGCTCCATGGGCACTCTCAAAGCAGCGCGAGTTGGCACAGGTGGCAGTTTGTCCCTGGGCGGCATCTTGATATTCGTGGAAATCCAGCAGGCAGCCGGCCCCCAAGGGCCAAGGGCCTACCTGGTACTGAGAGAGGCTTCTGCCCGGGAATACAAAATCCACAATCCTACGTTCCTGGTCTCAGTTTGCAGAGCTCCGTGGGCACCCTCAAAGCAGCGCGAGTTGGCACAAGTGGCAGCTTGTCCCTGGGCAGCATCTCGATATTCGTGGAAATCCAGCGGGCAGCCTGCCCCTAAGGAACAAGGGCCCTCCTGGTACTGACAAAGGCTTCTGCCCAGGGAAACCAAATCCACCACCCCACGTTCCACATCTCAGTTTGCAGAGCTCCATGGGCACCCTCAAAGCAGCCCGAGTTGGCACAGGTGGCAGCTTGTCCCTGGGCAGCATCTTGATATTCGTGGAAATCCTGCAGGCTGCCAGCCCTTAAAGACCAAGGGCCTACCTGGCACTTCAAATGTTTCTGCCCAGAGAAACAAAACTCAGCACCTCACGTTAATGGTCCCAGTTTGCAGAGCTCCATGGGAACTCTCAAAGCAGCCCAAGTTGGCACAGGTGGCAGCTTGTCCCTGGGCAGCATCTTGATATTCGTGGAAATCTTGCTGCCAGCCTTCCCCTAAGGAACAAGGGCCTACCTGGTACTGAGAGAGGCTTCTGCCCGGGAAAACAAAACCCACAACCCTACGTTCCTGGTCTCAGTTTGCAGAGCTCCGTGGGCACCCTCAAAGCAGCGCGAGTTAGCACAAGTGGAAGCTTGTCCCTGGGCAGCATCTTGATATTCGTGGAAATCCAGAAGGCAGCCGGCCCTGAATTACGAGAGCCTACCTGGTACTGCAAATGCTTCTGCCCGGGGAAACAAAACTCACCAAGGCAAGTTCCTGGTCTCACTTTGCAGAGCTCCATGGGCACTCTCAAAGCAGCCCGAGTTGGCACAGGTGGCAGCTTGTCCCTGGGTGGCATCTTGATATGCGTGGAAATCCAGCAGGCAGACTGCCTCTAAGGGCTGAAGGCCTACTTGGTACTGACAAAGGCTTCTGCCCTGGAAAACAAAACCCATAACCCCACATACTTTCTCTCAGTTTGAAGAGCTCTGTGGGCACTCTCAAAGCAGCCCGAGTTGGCACAGGTGGCAGCTTGTCCCTGGGCAGCATCTTGATATTCGTGGAAATCCAGCAGGCTGCCTGCCCTTAAGGAACAAGGGCCTACCTGGCACTGAGAGAGGCTTCTGCCCGGAGAAACAAAACTCAGCAACCCAGGTTCATGGTCTCAGTTTGCAGAGCTCCATGGGCACTCTCAAAGCAGCCCGAGTTGGCACAGGTGGCAGCTTGTCCCTGGGCAGCATCTTGATATTCGTGGAAATCTTGCTGCCAGCCTTCCCCTAAGGACCAAGGGCCTACCTGGTACTGAGAGAGGCTTCTGCCCGGGAAAACAAAACCCACAACCCTACGTTCCTGGTCTCAGTTTGCAGAGCTCCGTGGGCACCCTCAAAGCAGTGCGAGTTGGCACAAATGGAAGCTTGTCCCTGGGCAGCATCTTGATATTCGTGGAAATCCAGGAGGCAGCCGGCCGTGAATTACGAGAGCCTACCTGGTACTGCAAATGCTTCTGCCCGGGGAAACAAAACTCAGCACCCCACGTTCCTGGTCTCACTTTGCAGAGCTCCATGGGCACTCTCAAAGCAGCCCGAGTTGGCACAGGTGGCAGCTTGTCCCTGGGTGGCATCTTGATATGCATGGAAATCCAGCAGGCTGCCTGCCCTTAAAGACCAAGGGCCTACCTGGCACTGCAAATGCTTCTGCCCGGAGAAACAAAACTCAGCACCCCAGGTTCATGGTCTCAGTTTGCAGAGCTCCATGGGCACTCTCAAAGCAGCCCGAGTTGGCACAGGTGGCAGCTTGTCCCTGGGCAGCATCTTGATATTCGTGGAAATCTTCCTGCCAGCCTGCCCCTAAGGAACAAGGGCCTACCTGGCACTGAGAGAGGCTTCTGCCCGGGAAAACAAAACCCACAATCCTACGTTCCTGGTCTCAGTTTGCAGAGCTCCGTGGGCACCCTCAAAGCAGCGCGAGTTGGCACAAGTGGCAGCTTGTCCCTGGGCAGCATCTTGATATTCGTGGAAATTGAGCCACCAGCCTGCCCCTGATGAACAAGGGCCCTCCTGGTACTGACAAAGGCTTCTGCCCGGGAAAACAAAACCCACAACCCCACGTTCCACATCTCAGTTTGCAGAGCTCCATGGGCACTCTCAAAGCAGCGCGAGTTGGCACAGGTGGCAGTTTGTCCCTGGGCGGCATCTTGATATTCGTGGAAATCCAGCAGGCAGCCGGCCCCCAAGGGCCAAGGGCCTACCTGGTACTGAGAGAGGCTTCTGCCCGGGAATACAAAATCCACAATCCTACGTTCCTGGTCTCAGTTTGCAGAGCTCCGTGGGCACCCTCAAAGCAGCGCGAGTTGGCACAGGTGGCAGCTTGTCCCTGGGTGGCATCTTGATATGCGTGGAAATCCAGCAGGCAGACTGCCTCTAAGGGCTGAAGGCCTACTTGGTACTGACAAAGGCTTCTGCCCTGGAAAACAAAACCCATAACCCCACATACTTTCTCTCAGTTTGAAGAGCTCTGTGGGCACTCTCAAAGCAGCCCGAGTTAGCACAGGTGGCAGCTTGTCCCTGGGCAGCATCTTGATATTCGTGGAAATCCAGCAGGCTGCCTGCCCTTAAGGAACAAGGGCCTACCTGGCACTTCAAATGCTTCTGCCCGGAGAAACAAAACTCAGCAACCCAGGTTCATGGTCTCAGTTTGCAGAGCTCCATGGGCACTCTCAAAGCAGCCCGAGTTGGCACAGGTGGCAGCTTGTCCCTGGGTGGCATCTTGATATTCGTGGAAATCTTGCTGCCAGCCTGCCCCTAAGGACCAAGGGCCTACCTGGTACTGAGAGAGGCTTCTGCCCGGGAAAACAAAACCCACAACCCTACGTTCCTGGTCTCAGTTTGCAGAGCTCCGTGGGCACCCTCAAAGCAGCGCGAGTTAGCACAAGTGGAAGCTTGTCCCTGGGCAGCATCTTGATATTCGTGGAAATCCAGGTGGCAGCCGGCCCTGAATTACGAGAGCCTACCTGGTACTGCAAATGCTTCTGCCCGGGGAAACAAAACTCACCAAGGCAAGTTCCTGGTCTCAGTTTGCAGAGCTCCGTGGGCACCCTCAAAGCAGCGCGAGTTAGCACAAGTGGAAGCTTGTCCCTGGGCTGCATCTTGATATTCGTGGAAATCCAGGAGGCAGCCGGCCCTGAATTACGAGAGCCTACCTGGTAGTGCAAATGCTTCTGCCCGGGGAAACAAAACTCACCAAGGCAAGTTCCTGGTCTCACTTTGCAGAGCTCCATGGGCACTCTCAAAGCAGCCCGAGTTGGCACAGGTGGCAGCTTGTCCCTGGGTGGCATCTTGATATGCGTGGAAATCTAGCAGGCAGACTGCCTCTAAGGGCTGAAGGCCTACTTGGTACTGACAAAGGCTTCTGCCCTGGAAAACAAAACCCATAACCCCACATACTTTCTCTCAGTTTGAAGAGCTCTGTGGGCACTCTCAAAGCAGCCCGAGTTGGCACAGGTGGCAGCTTGTCCCTGGGCAGCATCTTGATATTCGTGGAAATCCAGCAGGCTGCCTGCCCTTAAGGAACAAGGGCCTACCTGGCACTGAGAGAGGCTTCTGCCCGGAGAAACAAAACTCAGCAACCCAGGTTCATGGTCTCAGTTTGCAGAGCTCCATGGGCACTCTCAAAGCAGCCCGAGTTGGCACAGGTGGCAGCTTGTCCCTGGGTGGCATCTTGATATTCGTGGAAATCTTGCTGCCAGCCTGCCCCTAAGGACCAAGGGCCTACCTGGTACTGAGAGAGGCTTCTGCCCGGGAAAACAAAACCCACAACCCTACGTTCCTGGTCTCAGTTTGCAGAGCTCCGTGGGCACCCTCAAAGCAGCGCGAGTTAGCACAAGTGGAAGCTTGTCCCTGGGCAGCATCTTGATATTCGTGGAAATCCAGGTGGCAGCCGGCCCTGAATTACGAGAGCCTACCTGGTACTGCAAATGCTTCTGCCCGGGGAAACAAAACTCACCAAGGCAAGTTCCTGGTCTCACTTTGCAGAGCTCCATGGGCACTCTCAAAGCAGCCCGAGTTGGCACAGGTGGCAGCTTGTCCCTGGGTGGCATCTTGATATGCGTGGAAATCCAGCAGGCAGACTGCCTCTAAGGGCTGAAGGCCTACTTGGTACTGACAAAGGCTTCTGCCCTGGAAAACAAAACCCATAACCCCACATACTTTCTCTCAGTTTGAAGAGCTCTGTGGGCACTCTCAAAGCAGCCCGAGTTGGCACAGGTGGCAGCTTGTCCCTGGGCAGCATCTTGATATTCGTGGAAATCCAGCAGGCTGCCTGCCCTTAAGGAACAAGGGCCTACCTGGCACTGAGAGAGGCTTCTGCCCGGAGAAACAAAACTCAGCAACCCAGGTTCATGGTCTCAGTTTGCAGAGCTCCATGGGCACTCTCAAAGCAGCCCGAGTTGGCACAGGTGGCAGCTTGTCCCTGGGCAGCATCTTGATATTCGTGGAAATCTTGCTGCCAGCCTTCCCCTAAGGACCAAGGGCCTACCTGGTACTGAGAGAGGCTTCTGCCCGGGAAAACAAAACCCACAACCCTACGTTCCTGGTCTCAGTTTGCAGAGCTCCGTGGGCACCCTCAAAGCAGTGCGAGTTGGCACAAATGGAAGCTTGTCCCTGGGCAGCATCTTGATATTCGTGGAAATCCAGGAGGCAGCCGGCCCTGAATTACGAGAGCCTACCTGGTACTGCAAATGCTTCTGCCCGGGGAAACAAAACTCAGCACCCCACGTTCCTGGTCTCACTTTGCAGAGCTCCATGGGCACTCTCAAAGCAGCCCGAGTTGGCACAGGTGGCAGCTTGTCCCTGGGTGGCATCTTGATATGCATGGAAATCCAGCAGGCTGCCTGCCCTTAAAGACCAAGGGCCTACCTGGCACTGCAAATGCTTCTGCCCGGAGAAACAAAACTCAGCACCCCAGGTTCATGGTCTCAGTTTGCAGAGCTCCATGGGCACTCTCAAAGCAGCCCGAGTTGGCACAGGTGGCAGCTTGTCCCTGGGCAGCATCTTGATATTCGTGGAAATCTTCCTGCCAGCCTGCCCCTAAGGAACAAGGGCCTACCTGGCACTGAGAGAGGCTTCTGCCCGGGAAAACAAAACCCACAATCCTACGTTCCTGGTCTCAGTTTGCAGAGCTCCGTGGGCACCCTCAAAGCAGCGCGAGTTGGCACAAGTGGCAGCTTGTCCCTGGGCAGCATCTTGATATTCGTGGAAATTGAGCCGCCAGCCTGCCCCTGATGAACAAGGGCCCTCCTGGTACTGACAAAGGCTTCTGCCCGGGAAAACAAAACCCACAACCCCACGTTCCACATCTCAGTTTGCAGAGCTCCATGGGCACTCTCAAAGCAGCGCGAGTTGGCACAGGTGGCAGTTTGTCCCTGGGCGGCATCTTGATATTCGTGGAAATCCAGCAGGCAGCCGGCCCCCAAGGGCCAAGGGCCTACCTGGTACTGAGAGAGGCTTCTGCCCGGGAATACAAAATCCACAATCCTACGTTCCTGGTCTCAGTTTACAGAGCTCCGTGGGCACCCTCAAAGCAGCGCGAGTTGGCACAGGTGGCAGCTTGTCCCTGGGTGGCATCTTGATATGCGTGGAAATCCAGCAGGCAGACTGCCTCTAAGGGCTGAAGGCCTACTTGGTAATGACAAAGGCTTCTGCCCTGGAAAACAAAACCCATAACCCCACATACTTTCTCTCAGTTTGAAGAGCTCTGTGGGCACTCTCAAAGCAGCCCGAGTTGGCACAGGTGGCAGCTTGTCCCTGGGCAGCATCTTGATATTCGTGGAAATCCAGCAGGCTGCCTGCCCTTAAGGAACAAGGGCCTACCTGGCACTTCAAATGCTTCTGCCCGGAGAAACAAAACTCAGCAACCCAGGTTCATGGTCTCAGTTTGCAGAGCTCCATGGGCACTCTCAAAGCAGCCCGAGTTGGCACAGGTGGCAGCTTGTCCCTGGGTGGCATCTTGATATTCGTTGAAATCTTGCTGCCAGCCTGCCCCTAAGGACCAAGGGCCTACCTGGTACTGAGAGAGGCTTCTGCCCGGGAAAACAAAACCCACAACCCTACGTTCCTGGTCTCAGTTTGCAGAGCTCCGTGGGCACCCTCAAAGCAGCGCGAGTTAGCACAAGTGGAAGCTTGTCCCTGGGCAGCATCTTGATATTCGTGGAAATCCAGGTGGCAGCCGGCCCTGAATTACGAGAGCCTACCTGGTACTGCAAATGCTTCTGCCCGGGGAAACAAAACTCACCAAGGCAAGTTCCTGGTCTCAGTTTGCAGAGCTCCGTGGGCACCCTCAAAGCAGCGCGAGTTAGCACAAGTGGAAGCTTGTCCCTGGGCTGCATCTTGATATTCGTGGAAATCCAGGAGGCAGCCGGCCCTGAATTACGAGAGCCTACCTGGTAGTGCAAATGCTTCTGCCCGGGGAAACAAAACTCACCAAGGCAAGTTCCTGGTCTCACTTTGCAGAGCTCCATGGGCACTCTCAAAGCAGCCCGAGTTGGCACAGGTGGCAGCTTGTCCCTGGGTGGCATCTTGATATGCGTGGAAATCCAGCAGGCAGACTGCCTCTAAGGGCTGAAGGCCTACTTGGTACTGACAAAGGCTTCTGCCCTGGAAAACAAAACCCATAACCCCACATACTTTCTCTCAGTTTGAAGAGCTCTGTGGGCACTCTCAAAGCAGCCCGAGTTGGCACAGGTGGCAGCTTGTCCCTGGGCAGCATCTTGATATTCGTGGAAATCCAGCAGGCTGCCTGCCCTTAAGGAACAAGGGCCTACCTGGCACTGAGAGAGGCTTCTGCCCGGAGAAACAAAACTCAGCAACCCAGGTTCATGGTCTCAGTTTGCAGAGCTCCATGGGCACTCTCAAAGCAGCCCGAGTTGGCACAGGTGGCAGCTTGTCCCTGGGTGGCATCTTGATATTCGTGGAAATCTTGCTGCCAGCCTGCCCCTAAGGACCAAGGGCCTACCTGGTACTGAGAGAGGCTTCTGCCCGGGAAAACAAAACCCACAACCCTACGTTCCTGGTCTCAGTTTGCAGAGCTCCGTGGGCACCCTCAAAGCAGTGCGAGTTGGCACAAATGGAAGCTTGTCCCTGGGCAGCATCTTGATATTCGTGGAAATCCAGGTGGCAGCCGGCCCTGAATTACGAGAGCCTACCTGGTACTGCAAATGCTTATGCCCGGGGAAACAAAACTCACCAAGGCAAGTTCCTGGTCTCACTTTGCAGAGCTCCGTGGGCACCCTCAAAGCAGCGCGAGTTAGCACAAGTGGAAGCTTGTCCCTGGGCTGCATCTTGATATTCGTGGAAATCCAGGAGGCAGCCGGCCCTGAATTACGAGAGCCTACCTGGTAGTGCAAATGCTTCTGCCCGGGGAAACAAAACTCACCAAGGCAAGTTCCTGGTCTCACTTTGCAGAGCTCCATGGGCACTCTCAAAGCAGCCCGAGTTGGCACAGGTGGCAGCTTGTCCCTGGGTGGCATCTTGATATGCGTGGAAATCCAGCAGGCAGACTGCCTCTAAGGGCTGAAGGCCTACTTGGTACTGACAAAGGCTTCTGCCCTGGAAAACAAAACCCATAACCCCACATACTTTCTCTCAGTTTGAAGAGCTCTGTGGGCACTCTCAAAGCAGCCCGAGTTGGCACAGGTGGCAGCTTGTCCCTGGGCAGCATCTTGATATTCGTGGAAATCCAGCAGGCTGCCTGCCCTTAAGGAACAAGGGCCTACCTGGCACTGAGAGAGGCTTCTGCCCGGAGAAACAAAACTCAGCAACCCAGGTTCATGGTCTCAGTTTGCAGAGCTCCATGGGCACTCTCAAAGCAGCCCGAGTTGGCACAGGTGGCAGCTTGTCCCTGGGCAGCATCTTGATATTCGTGGAAATCTTGCTGCCAGCCTGCCCCTAAGGACCAAGGGCCTACCTGGTACTGAGAGAGGCTTCTGCCCGGGAAAACAAAACCCACAACCCTACGTTCCTGGTCTCAGTTTGCAGAGCTCCGTGGGCACCCTCAAAGCAGTGCGAGTTGGCACAAATGGAAGCTTGTCCCTGGGCAGCATCTTGATATTCGTGGAAATCCAGGAGGCAGCCGGCCCTGAATTACGAGAGCCTACCTGGTACTGCAAATGCTTCTGCCCGGGGAAACAAAACTCAGCACCCCACGTTCCTGGTCTCACTTTGCAGAGCTCCATGGGCACTCTCAAAGCAGCCCGAGTTGGCACAGGTGGCAGCTTGTCCCTGGGTGGCATCTTGATATGCATGGAAATCCAGCAGGCTGCCTGCCCTTAAAGACCAAGGGCCTACCTGGCACTGCAAATGCTTCTGCCCGGAGAAACAAAACTCAGCACCCCAGGTTCATGGTCTCAGTTTGCAGAGCTCCATGGGCACTCTCAAAGCAGCCCGAGTTGGCACAGGTGGCAGCTTGTCCCTGGGCAGCATCTTGATATTCGTGGAAATCTTGCTGCCAGCCTGCCCCTAAGGAACAAGGGCCTACCTGGCACTGAGAGAGGCTTCTGCCCGGGAAAACAAAACCCACAATCCTACGTTCCTGGTCTCAGTTTGCAGAGCTCCGTGGGCACCCTCAAAGCAGCGCGAGTTGGCACAAGTGGCAGCTTGTCCCTGGGCAGCATCTTGATATTCGTGGAAATTGAGCCGCCAGCCTGCCCCTGATGAACAAGGGCCCTCCTGGTACTGACAAAGGCTTCTGCCCGGGAAAACAAAACCCACAACCCCACGTTCCACATCTCAGTTTGCAGAGCTCCATGGGCACTCTCAAAGCAGCGCGAGTTGGCACAGGTGGCAGTTTGTCCCTGGGCGGCATCTTGATATTCGTGGAAATCCAGCAGGCAGCCGGCCCCCAAGGGCCAAGGGCCTACCTGGTACTGAGAGAGGCTTCTGCCCGGGAATACAAAATCCACAATCCTACGTTCCTGGTCTCAGTTTGCAGAGCTCCGTGGGCACCCTCAAAGCAGCGCGAGTTGGCACAAGTGGCAGCTTGTCCCTGGGCAGCATCTCGATATTCGTGGAAATCCAGCGGGCAGCCTGCCCCTAAGGAACAAGGGCCCTCCTGGTACTGACAAAGGCTTCTGCCCAGGGAAACCAAATCCACCACCCCACGTTCCACATCTCAGTTTGCAGAGCTCCATGGGCACCCTCAAAGCAGCCCGAGTTGGCACAGGTGGCAGCTTGTCCCTGGGCAGCATCTTGATATTCGTGGAAATCCTGCAGGCTGCCAGCCCTTAAAGACCAAGGGCCTACCTGGCACTTCAAATGTTTCTGCCCAGAGAAACAAAACTCAGCACCTCACGTTAATGGTCCCAGTTTGCAGAGCTCCATGGGAACTCTCAAAGCAGCCCAAGTTGGCACAGGTGGCAGCTTGTCCCTGGGCAGCATCTTGATATTCGTGGAAATCTTGCTGCCAGCCTTCCCCTAAGGAACAAGGGCCTACCTGGTACTGAGAGAGGCTTCTGCCCGGGAAAACAAAACCCACAACCCTACGTTCCTGGTCTCAGTTTGCAGAGCTCCGTGGGCACCCTCAAAGCAGCGCGAGTTAGCACAAGTGGAAGCTTGTCCCTGGGCAGCATCTTGATATTCGTGGAAATCCAGAAGGCAGCCGGCCCTGAATTACGAGAGCCTACCTGGTACTGCAAATGCTTCTGCCCGGGGAAACAAAACTCACCAAGGCAAGTTCCTGGTCTCACTTTGCAGAGCTCCGTGGGCACCCTCAAAGCAGCGCGAGTTAGCACAAGTGGAAGCTGGTCCCTGGGCTGCATCTTGATATTCGTGGAAATCCAGGAGGCAGCCGGCCCTGAATTACGAGAGCCTACCTGGTAGTGCAAATGCTTCTGCCCGGGGAAACAAAACTCACCAAGGCAAGTTCCTGGTCTCACTTTGCAGAGCTCCATGGGCACTCTCAAAGCAGCCCGAGTTGGCACAGGTGGCAGCTTGTCCCTGGGTGGCATCTTGATATGCGTGGAAATCCAGCAGGCAGACTGCCTCTAAGGGCTGAAGGCCTACTTGGTACTGACAAAGGCTTCTGCCCTGGAAAACAAAACCCATAACCCCACATACTTTCTCTCAGTTTGAAGAGCTCTGTGGGCACTCTCAAAGCAGCCCGAGTTGGCACAGGTGGCAGCTTGTCCCTGGGCAGCATCTTGATATTCGTGGAAATCCAGCAGGCTGCCTGCCCTTAAGGAACAAGGGCCTACCTGGCACTGAGAGAGGCTTCTGCCCGGAGAAACAAAACTCAGCAACCCAGGTTCATGGTCTCAGTTTGCAGAGCTCCATGGGCACTCTCAAAGCAGCCCGAGTTGGCACAGGTGGCAGCTTGTCCCTGGGCAGCATCTTGATATTCGTGGAAATCTTGCTGCCAGCCTGCCCCTAAGGACCAAGGGCCTACCTGGTACTGAGAGAGGCTTCTGCCCGGGAAAACAAAACCCACAACCCTACGTTCCTGGTCTCAGTTTGCAGAGCTCCGTGGGCACCCTCAAAGCAGCGCGAGTTGGCACAAATGGAAGCTTGTCCCTGGGCAGCATCTTGATATTCGTGGAAATCCAGGAGGCAGCCGGCCCTGAATTACGAGAGCCTACCTGGTACTGCAAATGCTTCTGCCCGGGGAAACAAAACTCAGCACCCCACGTTCCTGGTCTCACTTTGCAGAGCTCCATGGGCACTCTCAAAGCAGCCCGAGTTGGCACAGGTGGCAGCTTGTCCCTGGGTGGCATCTTGATATGCATGGAAATCCAGCAGGCTGCCTGCCCTTAAAGACCAAGGGCCTACCTGGCACTGCAAATGCTTCTGCCCGGAGAAACAAAACTCAGCACCCCAGGTTCATGGTCTCAGTTTGCAGAGCTCCATGGGCACTCTCAAAGCAGCCCGAGTTGGCACAGGTGGCAGCTTGTCCCTGGGCAGCATCTTGATATTCGTGGAAATCTTCCTGCCAGCCTGCCCCTAAGGAACAAGGGCCTACCTGGCACTGAGAGAGGCTTCTGCCCGGGAAAACAAAACCCACAATCCTACGTTCCTGGTCTCAGTTTGCAGAGCTCCGTGGGCACCCTCAAAGCAGCGCGAGTTGGCACAAGTGGCAGCTTGTCCCTGGGCAGCATCTTGATATTCGTGGAAATTGAGCCGCCAGCCTGCCCCTGATGAACAAGGGCCCTCCTGGTACTGACAAAGGCTTCTGCCCGGGAAAACAAAACCCACAACCCCACGTTCCACATCTCAGTTTGCAGAGCTCCATGGGCACTCTCAAAGCAGCCCGAGTTGGCACAGGTGGAAGTTTGTCCCTGGGCGGCATCTTGATATTCGTGGAAATCCAGCAGGCAGCCGGCCCCCAAGGGCCAAGGGCCTACCTGGTACTGAGAGAGGCTTCTGCCCGGGAATACAAAACCCACAATCCTACGTTCCTGGTCTCAGTTTGCAGAGCTCCGTGGGCACCCTCAAAGCAGCGCGAGTTGGCACAAGTGGCAGCTTGTCCCTGGGCAGCATCTCGATATTCGTGGAAATCCAGCGGGCAGCCTGCCCCTAAGGAACAAGGGCCCTCCTGGTACTGACAAAGGCTTCTGCCCAGGGAAACCAAATCCACCACCCCACGTTCCACATCTCAGTTTGCAGAGCTCCATGGGCACCCTCAAAGCAGCCCGAGTTGGCACAGGTGGCAGCTTGTCCCTGGGCAGCATCTTGATATTCGTGGAAATCCTGCAGGCTGCCAGCCCTTAAAGACCAAGGGCCTACCTGGCACTTCAAATGTTTCTGCCCAGAGAAACAAAACTCAGCACCTCACGTTAATGGTCCCAGTTTGCAGAGCTCCATGGGAACTCTCAAAGCAGCCCAAGTTGGCACAGGTGGCAGCTTGTCCCTGGGCAGCATCTTGATATTCGTGGAAATCTTGCTGCCAGCCTTCCCCTAAGGAACAAGGGCCTACCTGGTACTGAGAGAGGCTTCTGCCCGGGAAAACAAAACCCACAACCCTACGTTCCTGGTCTCAGTTTGCAGAGCTCCGTGGGCACCCTCAAAGCAGCGCGAGTTGGCACAAATGGAAGCTTGTCCCTGGGCAGCATCTTGATATTCGTGGAAATCCAGAAGGCAGCCGGCCCTGAATTACGAGAGCCTACCTGGTACTGCAAATGCTTCTGCCCGGGGAAACAAAACTCACCAAGGCAAGTTCCTGGTCTCACTTTGCAGAGCTCCATGGGCACTCTCAAAGCAGCCCGAGTTGGCACAGGTGGCAGCTTGTCCCTGGGTGGCATCTTGATATGCATGGAAATCCAGCAGGCTGCCTGCCCTTAAAGACCAAGGGCCTACCTGGCACTGCAAATGCTTCTGCCCGGAGAAACAAAACTCAGCACCCCAGGTTCATGGTCTCAGTTTGCAGAGCTCCATGGGCACTCTCAAAGCAGCCCGAGTTGGCACAGGTGGCAGCTTGTCCCTGGGCAGCATCTTGATATTCGTGGAAATCTTCCTGCCAGCCTGCCCCTAAGGAACAAGGGCCTACCTGGCACTGAGAGAGGCTTCTGCCCGGGAAAACAAAACCCACAATCCTACGTTCCTGGTCTCAGTTTGCAGAGCTCCGTGGGCACCCTCAAAGCAGCGCGAGTTGGCACAAGTGGCAGCTTGTCCCTGGGCAGCATCTTGATATTCGTGGAAATTGAGCCGCCAGCCTGCCCCTGATGAACAAGGGCCCTCCTGGTACTGACAAAGGCTTCTGCCCGGGAAAACAAAACCCACAACCCCACGTTCCACATCTCAGTTTGCAGAGCTCCATGGGCACTCTCAAAGCAGCCCGAGTTGGCACAGGTGGAAGTTTGTCCCTGGGCGGCATCTTGATATTCGTGGAAATCCAGCAGGCAGCCGGCCCCCAAGGGCCAAGGGCCTACCTGGTACTGAGAGAGGCTTCTGCCCGGGAATACAAAACCCACAATCCTACGTTCCTGGTCTCAGTTTGCAGAGCTCCGTGGGCACCCTCAAAGCAGCGCGAGTTGGCACAAGTGGCAGCTTGTCCCTGGGCAGCATCTCGATATTCGTGGAAATCCAGCGGGCAGCCTGCCCCTAAGGAACAAGGGCCCTCCTGGTACTGACAAAGGCTTCTGCCCAGGGAAACCAAATCCACCACCCCACGTTCCACATCTCAGTTTGCAGAGCTCCATGGGCACCCTCAAAGCAGCCCGAGTTGGCACAGGTGGCAGCTTGTCCCTGGGCAGCATCTTGATATTCGTGGAAATCCTGCAGGCTGCCAGCCCTTAAAGACCAAGGGCCTACCTGGCACTTCAAATGTTTCTGCCCAGAGAAACAAAACTCAGCACCTCACGTTAATGGTCCCAGTTTGCAGAGCTCCATGGGAACTCTCAAAGCAGCCCAAGTTGGCACAGGTGGCAGCTTGTCCCTGGGCAGCATCTTGATATTCGTGGAAATCTTGCTGCCAGCCTGCCCCTAAGGAACAAGGGCCTACCTGGTACTGAGAGAGGCTTCTGCCCGGGAAAACAAAACCCACAACCCTACGTTCCTGGTCTCAGTTTGCAGAGCTCCGTGGGCACCCTCAAAGCAGCGCGAGTTAGCACAAGTGGAAGCTTGTCCCTGGGCAGCATCTTGATATTCGTGGAAATCCAGAAGGCAGCCGGCCCTGAATTACGAGAGCCTACCTGGTACTGCAAATGCTTCTGCCCGGGGAAACAAAACTCACCAAGGCAAGTTCCTGGTCTCACTTTGCAGAGCTCCGTGGGCACCCTCAAAGCAGCGCGAGTTAGCACAAGTGGAAGCTGGTCCCTGGGCTGCATCTTGATATTCGTGGAAATCCAGGAGGCAGCCGGCCCTGAATTACGAGAGCCTACCTGGTAGTGCAAATGCTTCTGCCCGGGGAAACAAAACTCACCAAGGCAAGTTCCTGGTCTCACTTTGCAGAGCTCCATGGGCACTCTCAAAGCAGCCCGAGTTGGCACAGGTGGCAGCTTGTCCCTGGGTGGCATCTTGATATGCGTGGAAATCCAGCAGGCAGACTGCCTCTAAGGGCTGAAGGCCTACTTGGTACTGACAAAGGCTTCTGCCCTGGAAAACAAAACCCATAACCCCACATACTTTCTCTCAGTTTGAAGAGCTCTGTGGGCACTCTCAAAGCAGCCCGAGTTGGCACAGGTGGCAGCTTGTCCCTGGGCAGCATCTTGATATTCGTGGAAATCCAGCAGGCTGCCTGCCCTTAAGGAACAAGGGCCTACCTGGCACTGAGAGAGGCTTCTGCCCGGGAAAACAAAACTCAGCAACCCAGGTTCATGGTCTCAGTTTGCAGAGCTCCATGGGCACTCTCAAAGCAGCCCGAGTTGGCACAGGTGGCAGCTTGTCCCTGGGCAGCATCTTGATATTCGTGGAAATCTTGCTGCCAGCCTGCCCCTAAGGACCAAGGGCCTACCTGGTACTGAGAGAGGCTTCTGCCCGGGAAAACAAAACCCACAACCCTACGTTCCTGGTCTCAGTTTGCAGAGCTCCGTGGGCACCCTCAAAGCAGCGCGAGTTGGCACAAATGGAAGCTTGTCCCTGGGCAGCATCTTGATATTCGTGGAAATCCAGGAGGCAGCCGGCCCTGAATTACGAGAGCCTACCTGGTACTGCAAATGCTTCTGCCCGGGGAAACAAAACTCAGCACCCCACGTTCCTGGTCTCACTTTGCAGAGCTCCATGGGCACTCTCAAAGCAGCCCGAGTTGGCACAGGTGGCAGCTTGTCCCTGGGTGGCATCTTGATATGCATGGAAATCCAGCAGGCTGCCTGCCCTTAAAGACCAAGGGCCTACCTGGCACTGCAAATGCTTCTGCCCGGAGAAACAAAACTCAGCACCCCAGGTTCATGGTCTCAGTTTGCAGAGCTCCATGGGCACTCTCAAAGCAGCCCGAGTTGGCACAGGTGGCAGCTTGTCCCTGGGCAGCATCTTGATATTCGTGGAAATCTTCCTGCCAGCCTGCCCCTAAGGAACAAGGGCCTACCTGGCACTGAGAGAGGCTTCTGCCCGGGAAAACAAAACCCACAATCCTACGTTCCTGGTCTCAGTTTGCAGAGCTCCGTGGGCACCCTCAAAGCAGCGCGAGTTGGCACAAGTGGCAGCTTGTCCCTGGGCAGCATCTTGATATTCGTGGAAATTGAGCCGCCAGCCTGCCCCTGATGAACAAGGGCCCTCCTGGTACTGACAAAGGCTTCTGCCCGGGAAAACAAAACCCACAACCCCACGTTCCACATCTCAGTTTGCAGAGCTCCATGGGCACTCTCAAAGCAGCCCGAGTTGGCACAGGTGGAAGTTTGTCCCTGGGCGGCATCTTGATATTCGTGGAAATCCAGCAGGCAGCCGGCCCCCAAGGGCCAAGGGCCTACCTGGTACTGAGAGAGGCTTCTGCCCGGGAATACAAAACCCACAATCCTACGTTCCTGGTCTCAGTTTGCAGAGCTCCGTGGGCACCCTCAAAGCAGCGCGAGTTGGCACAAGTGGCAGCTTGTCCCTGGGCAGCATCTCGATATTCGTGGAAATCCAGCGGGCAGCCTGCCCCTAAGGAACAAGGGCCCTCCTGGTACTGACAAAGGCTTCTGCCCAGGGAAACCAAATCCACCACCCCACGTTCCACATCTCAGTTTGCAGAGCTCCATGGGCACCCTCAAAGCAGCCCGAGTTGGCACAGGTGGCAGCTTGTCCCTGGGCAGCATCTTGATATTCGTGGAAATCCTGCAGGCTGCCAGCCCTTAAAGACCAAGGGCCTACCTGGCACTGCAAATGTTTCTGCCCAGAGAAACAAAACTCAGCACCTCACGTTAATGGTCCCAGTTTGCAGAGCTCCATGGGCACTCTCAAAGCAGCCCGAGTTGGCACAGGTGGCAGCTTGTCCCTGGGCAGCATCTTGATATTCGTGGAAATCTTCCTGCCAGCCTGCCCCTAAGGAACAAGGGCCTACCTGGCACTGAGAGAGGCTTCTGCCCGGGAAAACAAAACCCACAATCCTACGTTCCTGGTCTCAGTTTGCAGAGCTCCGTGGGCACCCTCAAAGCAGCGCGAGTTGGCACAAGTGGCAGCTTGTCCCTGGGCAGCATCTTGATATTCGTGGAAATTGAGCCGCCAGCCTGCCCCTGATGAACAAGGGCCCTCCTGGTACTGACAAAGGCTTCTGCCCGGGAAAACAAAACCCACAACCCCACGTTCCACATCTCAGTTTGCAGAGCTCCATGGGCACTCTCAAAGCAGCCCGAGTTGGCACAGGTGGAAGTTTGTCCCTGGGCGGCATCTTGATATTCGTGGAAATCCAGCAGGCAGCCGGCCCCCAAGGGCCAAGGGCCTACCTGGTACTGAGAGAGGCTTCTGCCCGGGAATACAAAACCCACAATCCTACGTTCCTGGTCTCAGTTTGCAGAGCTCCGTGGGCACCCTCAAAGCAGCGCGAGTTGGCACAAGTGGCAGCTTGTCCCTGGGCAGCATCTCGATATTCGTGGAAATCCAGCGGGCAGCCTGCCCCTAAGGAACAAGGGCCCTCCTGGTACTGACAAAGGCTTCTGCCCAGGGAAACCAAATCCACCACCCCACGTTCCACATCTCAGTTTGCAGAGCTCCATGGGCACCCTCAAAGCAGCCCGAGTTGGCACAGGTGGCAGCTTGTCCCTGGGCAGCATCTTGATATTCGTGGAAATCCTGCAGGCTGCCAGCCCTTAAAGACCAAGGGCCTACCTGGCACTGCAAATGTTTCTGCCCAGAGAAACAAAACTCAGCACCTCACGTTAATGGTCCCAGTTTGCAGAGCTCCATGGGAACTCTCAAAGCAGCCCAAGTTGGCACAGGTGGCAGCTTGTCCCTGGGCAGCATCTTGATATTCGTGGAAATCTTGCTGCCAGCCTGCCCCTAAGGAACAAGGGCCTACCTGGTACTGAGAGAGGCTTCTGCCCGGGAAAACAAAACCCACAACCCTACGTTCCTGGTCTCAGTTTGCAGAGCTCCGTGGGCACCCTCAAAGCAGCGCGAGTTAGCACAAGTGGAAGCTTGTCCCTGGGCAGCATCTTGATATTCGTGGAAATCCAGAAGGCAGCCGGCCCTGAATTACGAGAGCCTACCTGGTACTGCAAATGCTTCTGCCCGGGGAAACAAAACTCACCAAGGCAAGTTCCTGGTCTCACTTTGCAGAGCTCCGTGGGCACCCTCAAAGCAGCGCGAGTTAGCACAAGTGGAAGCTGGTCCCTGGGCTGCATCTTGATATTCGTGGAAATCCAGGAGGCAGCCGGCCCTGAATTACGAGAGCCTACCTGGTAGTGCAAATGCTTCTGCCCGGGGAAACAAAACTCACCAAGGCAAGTTCCTGGTCTCACTTTGCAGAGCTCCATGGGCACTCTCAAAGCAGCCCGAGTTGGCACAGGTGGCAGCTTGTCCCTGGGTGGCATCTTGATATGCGTGGAAATCCAGCAGGCAGACTGCCTCTAAGGGCTGAAGGCCTACTTGGTACTGACAAAGGCTTCTGCCCTGGAAAACAAAACCCATAACCCCACATACTTTCTCTCAGTTTGAAGAGCTCTGTGGGCACTCTCAAAGCAGCCCGAGTTGGCACAGGTGGCAGCTTGTCCCTGGGCAGCATCTTGATATTCGTGGAAATCCAGCAGGCTGCCTGCCCTTAAGGAACAAGGGCCTACCTGGCACTGAGAGAGGCTTCTGCCCGGGAAAACAAAACTCAGCAACCCAGGTTCATGGTCTCAGTTTGCAGAGCTCCATGGGCACTCTCAAAGCAGCCCGAGTTGGCACAGGTGGCAGCTTGTCCCTGGGCAGCATCTTGATATTCGTGGAAATCTTGCTGCCAGCCTGCCCCTAAGGAACAAGGGCCTACCTGGCACTGAGAGAGGCTTCTGCCCGGGAAAACAAAACCCACAATCCTACGTTCCTGGTCTCAGTTTGCAGAGCTCCGTGGGCACCCTCAAAGCAGCGCGAGTTGGCACAAGTGGCAGCTTGTCCCTGGGCAGCATCTTGATATTCGTGGAAATTGAGCCGCCAGCCTGCCCCTGATGAACAAGGGCCCTCCTGGTACTGACAAAGGCTTCTGCCCGGGAAAACAAAACCCACAACCCCACGTTCCACATCTCAGTTTGCAGAGCTCCATGGGCACTCTCAAAGCAGCCCGAGTTGGCACAGGTGGAAGTTTGTCCCTGGGCGGCATCTTGATATTCGTGGAAATCCAGCAGGCAGCCGGCCCCCAAGGGCCAAGGGCCTACCTGGTACTGAGAGAGGCTTCTGCCCGGGAATACAAAACCCACAATCCTACGTTCCTGGTCTCAGTTTGCAGAGCTCCGTGGGCACCCTCAAAGCAGCGCGAGTTGGCACAAGTGGCAGCTTGTCCCTGGGCAGCATCTCGATATTCGTGGAAATCCAGCGGGCAGCCTGCCCCTAAGGAACAAGGGCCCTCCTGGTACTGACAAAGGCTTCTGCCCAGGGAAACCAAATCCACCACCCCACGTTCCACATCTCAGTTTGCAGAGCTCCATGGGCACCCTCAAAGCAGCCCGAGTTGGCACAGGTGGCAGCTTGTCCCTGGGCAGCATCTTGATATTCGTGGAAATCCTGCAGGCTGCCAGCCCTTAAAGACCAAGGGCCTACCTGGCACTTCAAATGTTTCTGCCCAGAGAAACAAAACTCAGCACCTCACGTTAATGGTCCCAGTTTGCAGAGCTCCATGGGAACTCTCAAAGCAGCCCAAGTTGGCACAGGTGGCAGCTTGTCCCTGGGCAGCATCTTGATATTCGTGGAAATCTTGCTGCCAGCCTTCCC
Source organism: Motacilla alba alba (assembly GCF_015832195.1). NCBI lineage: Eukaryota > Metazoa > Chordata > Aves > Passeriformes > Motacillidae > Motacilla > Motacilla alba. Next base: position 68,264 of record NW_024037198.1, on the reverse strand, counting down.
CTAAGGAACAAGGGCCTACCTGGTACTGAGAGAGGCTTCTGCCCGGGAAAACAAAACCCACAACCCTACGTTCCTGGTCTCAGTTTGCAGAGCTCCGTGGGCACCCTCAAAGCAGCGCGAGTTAGCACAAGTGGAAGCTTGTCCCTGGGCAGCATCTTGATATTCGTGGAAATCCAGAAGGCAGCCGGCCCTGAATTACGAGAGCCTACCTGGTACTGCAAATGCTTCTGCCCGGGGAAACAAAACTCACCAAGGCAAGTTCCTGGTCTCACTTTGCAGAGCTCCGTGGGCACCCTCAAAGCAGCGCGAGTTAGCACAAGTGGAAGCTGGTCCCTGGGCTGCATCTTGATATTCGTGGAAATCCAGGAGGCAGCCGGCCCTGAATTACGAGAGCCTACCTGGTAGTGCAAATGCTTCTGCCCGGGGAAACAAAACTCACCAAGGCAAGTTCCTGGTCTCACTTTGCAGAGCTCCATGGGCACTCTCAAAGCAGCCCGAGTTGGCACAGGTGGCAGCTTGTCCCTGGGTGGCATCTTGATATGCGTGGAAATCCAGCAGGCAGACTGCCTCTAAGGGCTGAAGGCCTACTTGGTACTGACAAAGGCTTCTGCCCTGGAAAACAAAACCCATAACCCCACATACTTTCTCTCAGTTTGAAGAGCTCTGTGGGCACTCTCAAAGCAGCCCGAGTTGGCACAGGTGGCAGCTTGTCCCTGGGCAGCATCTTGATATTCGTGGAAATCCAGCAGGCTGCCTGCCCTTAAGGAACAAGGGCCTACCTGGCACTGAGAGAGGCTTCTGCCCGGGAAAACAAAACTCAGCAACCCAGGTTCATGGTCTCAGTTTGCAGAGCTCCATGGGCACTCTCAAAGCAGCCCGAGTTGGCACAGGTGGCAGCTTGTCCCTGGGCAGCATCTTGATATTCGTGGAAATCTTGCTGCCAGCCAGCCCCTAAGGAACAAGGGCCTACCTGGCACTGAGAGAGGCTTCTGCCCGGGAAAACAAAACCCACAATCCTACGTTCCTGGTCTCAGTTTGCAGAGCTCCGTGGGCACCCTCAAAGCAGCGCGAGTTGGCACAAGTGGCAGCTTGTCCCTGGGCAGCATCTTGATATTCGTGGAAATTGAGCCGCCAGCCTGCCCCTGATGAACAAGGGCCCTCCTGGTACTGACAAAGGCTTCTGCCCGGGAAAACAAAACCCACAACCCCACGTTCCACATCTCAGTTTGCAGAGCTCCATGGGCACTCTCAAAGCAGCCCGAGTTGGCACAGGTGGAAGTTTGTCCCTGGGCGGCATCTTGATATTCGTGGAAATCCAGCAGGCAGCCGGCCCCCAAGGGCCAAGGGCCTACCTGGTACTGAGAGAGGCTTCTGCCCGGGAATACAAAACCCACAATCCTACGTTCCTGGTCTCAGTTTGCAGAGCTCCGTGGGCACCCTCAAAGCAGCGCGAGTTGGCACAAGTGGCAGCTTGTCCCTGGGCAGCATCTCGATATTCGTGGAAATCCAGCGGGCAGCCTGCCCCTAAGGAACAAGGGCCCTCCTGGTACTGACAAAGGCTTCTGCCCAGGGAAACCAAATCCACCACCCCACGTTCCACATCTCAGTTTGCAGAGCTCCATGGGCACCCTCAAAGCAGCCCGAGTTGGCACAGGTGGCAGCTTGTCCCTGGGCAGCATCTTGATATTCGTGGAAATCCTGCAGGCTGCCAGCCCTTAAAGACCAAGGGCCTACCTGGCACTTCAAATGTTTCTGCCCAGAGAAACAAAACTCAACACCTCACGTTAATGGTCCCAGTTTGCAGAGCTCCATGGGAACTCTCAAAGCAGCCCAAGTTGGCACAGGTGGCAGCTTGTCCCTGGGCAGCATCTTGATATTCGTGGAAATCTTGCTGCCAGCCTTCCCCTAAGGAACAAGGGCCTACCTGGTACTGAGAGAGGCTTCTGCCCGGGAAAACAAAACCCACAACCCTACGTTCCTGGTCTCAGTTTGCAGAGCTCCGTGGGCACCCTCAAAGCAGCGCGAGTTGGCACAAATGGAAGCTTGTCCCTGGGCAGCATCTTGATATTCGTGGAAATCCAGGAGGCAGCCGGCCCTGAATTACGAGAGCCTACCTGGTACTGCAAATGCTTCTGCCCGGGGAAACAAAACTCAGCACCCCACGTTCCTGGTCTCACTTTGCAGAGCTCCATGGGCACTCTCAAAGCAGCCCGAGTTGGCACAGGTGGCAGCTTGTCCCTGGGTGGCATCTTGATATGCATGGAAATCCAGCAGGCTGCCTGCCCTTAAAGACCAAGGGCCTACCTGGCACTGCAAATGCTTCTGCCCGGAGAAACAAAACTCAGCACCCCAGGTTCATGGTCTCAGTTTGCAGAGCTCCATGGGCACTCTCAAAGCAGCCCGAGTTGGCACAGGTGGCAGCTTGTCCCTGGGCAGCATCTTGATATTCGTGGAAATCTTGCTGCCAGCCTGCCCCTAAGGAACAAGGGCCTACCTGGCACTGAGAGAGGCTTCTGCCCGGGAAAACAAAACCCACAATCCTACGTTCCTGGTCTCAGTTTGCAGAGCTCCGTGGGCACCCTCAAAGCAGCGCGAGTTGGCACAAGTGGCAGCTTGTCCCTGGGCAGCATCTTGATATTCGTGGAAATTGAGCCGCCAGCCTGCCCCTGATGAACAAGGGCCCTCCTGGTACTGACAAAGGCTTCTGCCCGGGAAAACAAAACCCACAACCCCACGTTCCACATCTCAGTTTGCAGAGCTCCATGGGCACTCTCAAAGCAGCCCGAGTTGGCACAGGTGGAAGTTTGTCCCTGGGCGGCATCTTGATATTCGTGGAAATCCAGCAGGCAGCCGGCCCCCAAGGGCCAAGGGCCTACCTGGTACTGAGAGAGGCTTCTGCCCGGGAATACAAAACCCACAATCCTACGTTCCTGGTCTCAGTTTGCAGAGCTCCGTGGGCACCCTCAAAGCAGCGCGAGTTGGCACAAGTGGCAGCTTGTCCCTGGGCAGCATCTTGATATTCGTGGAAATCCAGAAGGCAGCCGGCCCTGAATTACGAGAGCCTACCTGGTACTGCAAATGCTTCTGCCCGGGGAAACAAAACTCAGCACCCCACGTTCCTGGTCTCACTTTGCAGAGCTCCATGGGCACTCTCAAAGCAGCCCGAGTTGGCACAGGTGGCAGCTTGTCCCTGGGTGGCATCTTGATATGCATGGAAATCCAGCAGGCTGCCTGCCCTTAAAGACCAAGGGCCTACCTGGCACTGCAAATGCTTCTGCCCGGAGAAACAAAACTCAGCACCCCAGGTTCATGGTCTCAGTTTGCAGAGCTCCATGGGCACTCTCAAAGCAGCCCGAGTTGGCACAGGTGGCAGCTTGTCCCTGGGCAGCATCTTGATATTCGTGGAAATCTTCCTGCCAGCCTGCCCCTAAGGAACAAGGGCCTACCTGGCACTGAGAGAGGCTTCTGCCCGGGAAAACAAAACCCACAATCCTACGTTCCTGGTCTCAGTTTGCAGAGCTCCGTGGGCACCCTCAAAGCAGCGCGAGTTGGCACAAGTGGCAGCTTGTCCCTGGGCAGCATCTTGATATTCGTGGAAATTGAGCCGCCAGCCTGCCCCTGATGAACAAGGGCCCTCCTGGTACTGACAAAGGCTTCTGCCCGGGAAAACAAAACCCACAACCCCACGTTCCACATCTCAGTTTGCAGAGCTCCATGGGCACTCTCAAAGCAGCCCGAGTTGGCACAGGTGGAAGTTTGTCCCTGGGCGGCATCTTGATATTCGTGGAAATCCAGCAGGCAGCCGGCCCCCAAGGGCCAAGGGCCTACCTGGTACTGAGAGAGGCTTCTGCCCGGGAATACAAAACCCACAATCCTACGTTCCTGGTCTCAGTTTGCAGAGCTCCGTGGGCACCCTCAAAGCAGCGCGAGTTGGCACAAGTGGCAGCTTGTCCCTGGGCAGCATCTCGATATTCGTGGAAATCCAGCGGGCAGCCTGCCCCTAAGGAACAAGGGCCCTCCTGGTACTGACAAAGGCTTCTGCCCAGGGAAACCAAATCCACCACCCCACGTTCCACATCTCAGTTTGCAGAGCTCCATGGGCACCCTCAAAGCAGCCCGAGTTGGCACAGGTGGCAGCTTGTCCCTGGGCAGCATCTTGATATTCGTGGAAATCCTGCAGGCTGCCAGCCCTTAAAGACCAAGGGCCTACCTGGCACTTCAAATGTTTCTGCCCAGAGAAACAAAACTCAGCACCTCACGTTAATGGTCCCAGTTTGCAGAGCTCCATGGGAACTCTCAAAGCAGCCCAAGTTGGCACAGGTGGCAGCTTGTCCCTGGGCAGCATCTTGATATTCGTGGAAATCTTGCTGCCAGCCTGCCCCTAAGGAACAAGGGCCTACCTGGTACTGAGAGAGGCTTCTGCCCGGGAAAACAAAACCCACAACCCTACGTTCCTGGTCTCAGTTTGCAGAGCTCCGTGGGCACCCTCAAAGCAGCGCGAGTTAGCACAAGTGGAAGCTTGTCCCTGGGCAGCATCTTGATATTCGTGGAAATCCAGAAGGCAGCCGGCCCTGAATTACGAGAGCCTACCTGGTACTGCAAATGCTTCTGCCCGGGGAAACAAAACTCACCAAGGCAAGTTCCTGGTCTCACTTTGCAGAGCTCCGTGGGCACCCTCAAAGCAGCGCGAGTTAGCACAAGTGGAAGCTGGTCCCTGGGCTGCATCTTGATATTCGTGGAAATCCAGGAGGCAGCCGGCCCTGAATTACGAGAGCCTACCTGGTAGTGCAAATGCTTCTGCCCGGGGAAACAAAACTCACCAAGGCAAGTTCCTGGTCTCACTTTGCAGAGCTCCATGGGCACTCTCAAAGCAGCCCGAGTTGGCACAGGTGGCAGCTTGTCCCTGGGTGGCATCTTGATATGCGTGGAAATCCAGCAGGCAGACTGCCTCTAAGGGCTGAAGGCCTACTTGGTACTGACAAAGGCTTCTGCCCTGGAAAACAAAACCCATAACCCCACATACTTTCTCTCAGTTTGAAGAGCTCTGTGGGCACTCTCAAAGCAGCCCGAGTTGGCACAGGTGGCAGCTTGTCCCTGGGCAGCATCTTGATATTCGTGGAAATCCAGCAGGCTGCCTGCCCTTAAGGAACAAGGGCCTACCTGGCACTGAGAGAGGCTTCTGCCCGGGAAAACAAAACTCAGCAACCCAGGTTCATGGTCTCAGTTTGCAGAGCTCCATGGGCACTCTCAAAGCAGCCCGAGTTGGCACAGGTGGCAGCTTGTCCCTGGGCAGCATCTTGATATTCGTGGAAATCTTGCTGCCAGCCTGCCCCTAAGGACCAAGGGCCTACCTGGTACTGAGAGAGGCTTCTGCCCGGGAAAACAAAACCCACAACCCTACGTTCCTGGTCTCAGTTTGCAGAGCTCCGTGGGCACCCTCAAAGCAGCGCGAGTTGGCACAAATGGAAGCTTGTCCCTGGGCAGCATCTTGATATTCGTGGAAATCCAGGAGGCAGCCGGCCCTGAATTACGAGAGCCTACCTGGTACTGCAAATGCTTCTGCCCGGGGAAACAAAACTCAGCACCCCACGTTCCTGGTCTCACTTTGCAGAGCTCCATGGGCACTCTCAAAGCAGCCCGAGTTGGCACAGGTGGCAGCTTGTCCCTGGGTGTCATCTTGATATGCATGGAAATCCAGCAGGCTGCCTGCCCTTAAAGACCAAGGGCCTACCTGGCACTGCAAATGCTTCTGCCCGGAGAAACAAAACTCAGCACCCCAGGTTCATGGTCTCAGTTTGCAGAGCTCCATGGGCACTCTCAAAGCAGCCCGAGTTGGCACAGGTGGCAGCTTGTCCCTGGGCAGCATCTTGATATTCGTGGAAATCTTCCTGCCAGCCTGCCCCTAAGGAACAAGGGCCTACCTGGCACTGAGAGAGGCTTCTGCCCGGGAAAACAAAACCCACAATCCTACGTTCCTGGTCTCAGTTTGCAGAGCTCCGTGGGCACCCTCAAAGCAGCGCGAGTTGGCACAAGTGGCAGCTTGTCCCTGGGCAGCATCTTGATATTCGTGGAAATTGAGCCGCCAGCCTGCCCCTGATGAACAAGGGCCCTCCTGGTACTGACAAAGGCTTCTGCCCGGGAAAACAAAACCCACAACCCCACGTTCCACATCTCAGTTTGCAGAGCTCCATGGGCACTCTCAAAGCAGCCCGAGTTGGCACAGGTGGAAGTTTGTCCCTGGGCGGCATCTTGATATTCGTGGAAATCCAGCAGGCAGCCGGCCCCCAAGGGCCAAGGGCCTACCTGGTACTGAGAGAGGCTTCTGCCCGGGAATACAAAACCCACAATCCTACGTTCCTGGTCTCAGTTTGCAGAGCTCCGTGGGCACCCTCAAAGCAGCGCGAGTTGGCACAAGTGGCAGCTTGTCCCTGGGCAGCATCTCGATATTCGTGGAAATCCAGCGGGCAGCCTGCCCCTAAGGAACAAGGGCCCTCCTGGTACTGACAAAGGCTTCTGCCCAGGGAAACCAAATCCACCACCCCACGTTCCACATCTCAGTTTGCAGAGCTCCATGGGCACCCTCAAAGCAGCCCGAGTTGGCACAGGTGGCAGCTTGTCCCTGGGCAGCATCTTGATATTCGTGGAAATCCTGCAGGCTGCCAGCCCTTAAAGACCAAGGGCCTACCTGGCACTTCAAATGTTTCTGCCCAGAGAAACAAAACTCAGCACCTCACGTTAATGGTCCCAGTTTGCAGAGCTCCATGGGAACTCTCAAAGCAGCCCAAGTTGGCACAGGTGGCAGCTTGTCCCTGGGCAGCATCTTGATATTCGTGGAAATCTTGCTGCCAGCCTTCCCCTAAGGAACAAGGGCCTACCTGGTACTGAGAGAGGCTTCTGCCCGGGAAAACAAAACCCACAACCCTACGTTCCTGGTCTCAGTTTGCAGAGCTCCGTGGGCACCCTCAAAGCAGCGCGAGTTGGCACAAATGGAAGCTTGTCCCTGGGCAGCATCTTGATATTCGTGGAAATCCAGGAGGCAGCCGGCCCTGAATTACGAGAGCCTACCTGGTACTGCAAATGCTTCTGCCCGGGGAAACAAAACTCAGCACCCCACGTTCCTGGTCTCACTTTGCAGAGCTCCATGGGCACTCTCAAAGCAGCCCGAGTTGGCACAGGTGGCAGCTTGTCCCTGGGTGGCATCTTGATATGCATGGAAATCCAGCAGGCTGCCTGCCCTTAAAGACCAAGGGCCTACCTGGCACTGCAAATGCTTCTGCCCGGAGAAACAAAACTCAGCACCCCAGGTTCATGGTCTCAGTTTGCAGAGCTCCATGGGCACTCTCAAAGCAGCCCGAGTTGGCACAGGTGGCAGCTTGTCCCTGGGCAGCATCTTGATATTCGTGGAAATCTTGCTGCCAGCCTGCCCCTAAGGAACAAGGGCCTACCTGGCACTGAGAGAGGCTTCTGCCCGGGAAAACAAAACCCACAATCCTACGTTCCTGGTCTCAGTTTGCAGAGCTCCGTGGGCACCCTCAAAGCAGCGCGAGTTGGCACAAGTGGCAGCTTGTCCCTGGGCAGCATCTTGATATTCGTGGAAATCCAGCGGGCAGCCTGCCCCTGAGGAACAAGGGCCCTCCTGGTACTGACAAAGGCTTCTGCCCAGGGAAACCAAATCCACCACCTCACGTTCCACATCTCAGTTTGCAGAGCTCCATGGGCACCCTCAAAGCAGCCCGAGTTGGCACAGGTGGCAGCTTGTCCCTGGGCAGCATCTTGATATTCGTGGAAATCCTGCAGGCTGCCAGCCCTTAAAGACCAAGGGCCTACCTGGCACTTCAAATGTTTCTGCCCAGAGAAACAAAACTCAGCACCTCACGTTAATGGTCCCAGTTTGCAGAGCTCCATGGGAACTCTCAAAGCAGCCCAAGTTGGCACAGGTGGCAGCTTGTCCCTGGGCAGCATCTTGATATTCGTGGAAATCTTGCTGCCAGCCTTCCCCTAAGGAACAAGGGCCTACCTGGTACTGAGAGAGGCTTCTGCCCGGGAAAACAAAACCCACAACCCTACGTTCCTGGTCTCAGTTTGCAGAGCTCCGTGGGCACCCTCAAAGCAGCGCGAGTTAGCACAAGTGGAAGCTTGTCCCTGGGCAGCATCTTGATATTCGTGGAAATCCAGAAGGCAGCCGGCCCTGAATTACGAGAGCCTACCTGGTACTGCAAATGCTTCTGCCCGGGGAAACAAAACTCACCAAGGCAAGTTCCTGGTCTCACTTTGCAGAGCTCCGTGGGCACCCTCAAAGCAGCGCGAGTTAGCACAAGTGGAAGCTTGTCCCTGGGCTGCATCTTGATATTCGTGGAAATCCAGGAGGCAGCCGGCCCTGAATTACGAGAGCCTACCTGGTAGTGCAAATGCTTCTGCCCGGGGAAACAAAACTCACCAAGGCAAGTTCCTGGTCTCACTTTGCAGAGCTCCATGGGCACTCTCAAAGCAGCCCGAGTTGGCACAGGTGGCAGCTTGTCCCTGGGTGGCATCTTGATATGCGTGGAAATCCAGCAGGCAGACTGCCTCTAAGGGCTGAAGGCCTACTTGGTACTGACAAAGGCTTCTGCCCTGGAAAACAAAACCCATAACCCCACATACTTTCTCTCAGTTTGAAGAGCTCTGTGGGCACTCTCAAAGCAGCCCGAGTTGGCACAGGTGGCAGCTTGTCCCTGGGCAGCATCTTGATATTCGTGGAAATCCAGCAGGCTGCCTGCCCTTAAGGAACAAGGGCCTACCTGGCACTTCAAATGCTTCTGCCCGGAGAAACAAAACTCAGCAACCCAGGTTCATGGTCTCAGTTTGCAGAGCTCCATGGGCACTCTCAAAGCAGCCCGAGTTGGCACAGGTGGCAGCTTGTCCCTGGGCGGCATCTTGATATTCGTGGAAATCTTGCTGCCAGCCTGCCCCTAAGGACCAAGGGCCTACCTGGTACTGAGAGAGGCTTCTGCCCGGGAAAACAAAACCCACAACCCTACGTTCCTGGTCTCAGTTTGCAGAGCTCCGTGGGCACCCTCAAAGCAGCGCGAGTTGGCACAAATGGAAGCTTGTCCCTGGGCAGCATCTTGATATTCGTGGAAATCCAGGAGGCAGCCGGCCCTGAATTACGAGAGCCTACCTGGTACTGCAAATGCTTCTGCCCGGGGAAACAAAACTCAGCACCCCACGTTCCTGGTCTCACTTTGCAGAGCTCCATGGGCACTCTCAAAGCAGCCCGAGTTGGCACAGGTGGCAGCTTGTCCCTGGGTGGCATCTTGATATGCATGGAAATCCAGCAGGCTGCCTGCCCTTAAAGACCAAGGGCCTACCTGGCACTGCAAATGCTTCTGCCCGGAGAAACAAAACTCAGCACCCCAGGTTCATGGTCTCAGTTTGCAGAGCTCCATGGGCACTCTCAAAGCAGCCCGAGTTGGCACAGGTGGCAGCTTGTCCCTGGGCAGCATCTTGATATTCGTGGAAATCTTCCTGCCAGCCTGCCCCTAAGGAACAAGGGCCTACCTGGCACTGAGAGAGGCTTCTGCCCGGGAAAACAAAACCCACAATCCTACGTTCCTGGTCTCAGTTTGCAGAGCTCCGTGGGCACCCTCAAAGCAGCGTGAGTTGGCACAAGTGGCAGCTTGTCCCTGGGCAGCATCTTGATATTCGTGGAAATTGAGCCGCCAGCCTGCCCCTGATGAACAAGGGCCCTCCTGGTACTGACAAAGGCTTCTGCCCGGGAAAACAAAACCCACAACCCCACGTTCCTGGTCTCAGTTTGCAGAGCTCCGTGGGCACCCTCAAAGCAGCGCGAGTTAGCACAAGTGGAAGCTTGTCCCTGGGCAGCATCTTGATATTCGTGGAAATCCAGGTGGCAGCCGGCCCTGAATTACGAGAGCCTACCTGGTACTGCAAATGCTTCTGCCCGGGGAAACAAAACTCACCAAGGCAAGTTCCTGGTCTCACTTTGCAGAGCTCCGTGGGCACCCTCAAAGCAGCGCGAGTTAGCACAAGTGGAAGCTTGTCCCTGGGCTGCATCTTGATATTCGTGGAAATCCAGGAGGCAGCCGGCCCTGAATTACGAGAGCCTACCTGGTAGTGCAAATGCTTCTGCCCGGGGAAACAAAACTCACCAAGGCAAGTTCCTGGTCTCACTTTGCAGAGCTCCATGGGCACTCTCAAAGCAGCCCGAGTTGGCACAGGTGGCAGCTTGTCCCTGGGTGGCATCTTGATATGCGTGGAAATCCAGCAGGCAGACTGCCTCTAAGGGCTGAAGGCCTACTTGGTACTGACAAAGGCTTCTGCCCTGGAAAACAAAACCCATAACCCCACATACTTTCTCTCAGTTTGAAGAGCTCTGTGGGCACTCTCAAAGCAGCCCGAGTTGGCACAGGTGGCAGCTTGTCCCTGGGCAGCATCTTGATATTCGTGGAAATCCAGCAGGCTGCCTGCCCTTAAGGAACAAGGGCCTACCTGGCACTGAGAGAGGCTTCTGCCCGGAGAAACAAAACTCAGCAACCCAGGTTCATGGTCTCAGTTTGCAGAGCTCCATGGGCACTCTCAAAGCAGCCCGAGTTGGCACAGGTGGCAGCTTGTCCCTGGGCAGCATCTTGATATTCGTGGAAATCTTGCTGCCAGCCTGCCCCTAAGGACCAAGGGCCTACCTGGTACTGAGAGAGGCTTCTGCCCGGGAAAACAAAACCCACAACCCTACGTTCCTGGTCTCAGTTTGCAGAGCTCCGTGGGCACCCTCAAAGCAGTGCGAGTTGGCACAAATGGAAGCTTGTCCCTGGGCAGCATCTTGATATTCGTGGAAATCCAGGAGGCAGCCGGCCCTGAATTATGAGAGCCTACCTGGTACTGCAAATGCTTCTGCCCGGGGAAACAAAACTCAGCACCCCACGTTCCTGGTCTCACTTTGCAGAGCTCCATGGGCACTCTCAAAGCAGCCCGAGTTGGCACAGGTGGCAGCTTGTCCCTGGGTGGCATCTTGATATGCATGGAAATCCAGCAGGCTGCCTGCCCTTAAAGACCAAGGGCCTACCTGGCACTGCAAATGCTTCTGCCCGGAGAAACAAAACTCAGCACCCCAGGTTCATGGTCTCAGTTTGCAGAGCTCCATGGGCACTCTCAAAGCAGCCCGAGTTGGCACAGGTGGCAGCTTGTCCCTGGGCAGCATCTTGATATTCGTGGAAATCTTCCTGCCAGCCTGCCCCTAAGGAACAAGGGCCTACCTGGCACTGAGAGAGGCTTCTGCCCGGGAAAACAAAACCCACAATCCTACGTTCCTGGTCTCAGTTTGCAGAGCTCCGTGGGCACCCTCAAAGCAGCGCGAGTTGGCACAAGTGGCAGCTTGTCCCTGGGCAGCATCTTGATATTCGTGGAAATTGAGCCGCCAGCCTGCCCCTGATGAACAAGGGCCCTCCTGGTACTGACAAAGGCTTCTGCCCGGGAAAACAAAACCCACAACCCCACGTTCCACATCTCAGTTTGCAGAGCTCCATGGGCACTCTCAAAGCAGCGCGAGTTGGCACAGGTGGCAGTTTGTCCCTGGGCGGCATCTTGATATTCGTGGAAATCCAGCAGGCAGCCGGCCCCCAAGGGCCAAGGGCCTACCTGGTACTGAGAGAGGCTTCTGCCCGGGAATACAAAATCCACAATCCTACGTTCCTGGTCTCAGTTTGCAGAGCTCCGTGGGCACCCTCAAAGCAGCGCGAGTTGGCACAAGTGGCAGCTTGTCCCTGGGCAGCATCTCGATATTCGTGGAAATCCAGCGGGCAGCCTGCCCCTAAGGAACAAGGGCCCTCCTGGTACTGACAAAGGCTTCTGCCCAGGGAAACCAAATCCACCACCCCACGTTCCACATCTCAGTTTGCAGAGCTCCATGGGCACCCTCAAAGCAGCCCGAGTTGGCACAGGTGGCAGCTTGTCCCTGGGCAGCATCTTGATATTCGTGGAAATCCTGCAGGCTGCCAGCCCTTAAAGACCAAGGGCCTACCTGGCACTTCAAATGTTTCTGCCCAGAGAAACAAAACTCAGCACCTCACGTTAATGGTCCCAGTTTGCAGAGCTCCATGGGAACTCTCAAAGCAGCCCAAGTTGGCACAGGTGGCAGCTTGTCCCTGGGCAGCATCTTGATATTCGTGGAAATCTTGCTGCCAGCCTTCCCCTAAGGAACAAGGGCCTACCTGGTACTGAGAGAGGCTTCTGCCCGGGAAAACAAAACCCACAACCCTACGTTCCTGGTCTCAGTTTGCAGAGCTCCGTGGGCACCCTCAAAGCAGCGCGAGTTAGCACAAGTGGAAGCTTGTCCCTGGGCAGCATCTTGATATTCGTGGAAATCCAGAAGGCAGCCGGCCCTGAATTACGAGAGCCTACCTGGTACTGCAAATGCTTCTGCCCGGGGAAACAAAACTCACCAAGGCAAGTTCCTGGTCTCACTTTGCAGAGCTCCATGGGCACTCTCAAAGCAGCCCGAGTTGGCACAGGTGGCAGCTTGTCCCTGGGTGGCATCTTGATATGCGTGGAAATCCAGCAGGCAGACTGCCTCTAAGGGCTGAAGGCCTACTTGGTACTGACAAAGGCTTCTGCCCTGGAAAACAAAACCCATAACCCCACATACTTTCTCTCAGTTTGAAGAGCTCTGTGGGCACTCTCAAAGCAGCCCGAGTTGGCACAGGTGGCAGCTTGTCCCTGGGCAGCATCTTGATATTCGTGGAAATCCAGCAGGCTGCCTGCCCTTAAGGAACAAGGGCCTACCTGGCACTGAGAGAGGCTTCTGCCCGGAGAAACAAAACTCAGCAACCCAGGTTCATGGTCTCAGTTTGCAGAGCTCCATGGGCACTCTCAAAGCAGCCCGAGTTGGCACAGGTGGCAGCTTGTCCCTGGGCAGCATCTTGATATTCGTGGAAATCTTGCTGCCAGCCTGCCCCTAAGGACCAAGGGCCTACCTGGTACTGAGAGAGGCTTCTGCCCGGGAAAACAAAACCCACAACCCTACGTTCCTGGTCTCAGTTTGCAGAGCTCCGTGGGCACCCTCAAAGCAGTGCGAGTTGGCACAAGTGGCAGCTTGTCCCTGGGCAGCATCTTGATATTCGTGGAAATCCAGGAGGCAGCCGGCCCTGAATTACGAGAGCCTACCTGGTACTGCAAATGCTTCTGCCCGGGGAAACAAAACTCAGCACCCCACGTTCCTGGTCTCACTTTGCAGAGCTCCATGGGCACTCTCAAAGCAGCCCGAGTTGGCACAGGTGGCAGCTTGTCCCTGGGTGGCATCTTGATATGCATGGAAATCCAGCAGGCTGCCTGCCCTTAAGGACCAAGGGCCTACCTGGCACTGCAAATGCTTCTGCCCGGAGAAACAAAACTCAGCACCCCAGGTTCATGGTCTCAGTTTGCAGAGCTCCATGGGCACTCTCAAAGCAGCCCGAGTTGGCACAGGTGGCAGCTTGTCCCTGGGCAGCATCTTGATATTCGTGGAAATCTTCCTGCCAGCCTGCCCCTAAGGAACAAGGGCCCTCCTGGTACTGACAAAGGCTTCTGCCCGGGAAAACAAAACCCACAACCCCACGTTCCTGGTCTCAGTTTGCAGAGCTCCGTGGGCACCCTCAAAGCAGCGCGAGTTGGCACAAGTGGCAGCTTGTCCCTGGGCAGCATCTTGATATTCGTGGAAATTGAGCCGCCAGCCTGCCCCTGATGAACAAGGGCCCTCCTGGTACTGACAAAGGCTTCTGCCCGGGAAAACAAAACCCACAACCCCACGTTCCACATCTCAGTTTGCAGAGCTCCATGGGCACTCTCAAAGCAGCGCGAGTTGGCACAGGTGGCAGTTTGTCCCTGGGCGGCATCTTGATATTCGTGGAAATCCAGCAGGCAGCCGGCCCCCAAGGGCCAAGGGCCTACCTGGTACTGAGAGAGGCTTCTGCCCGGGAATACAAAATCCACAATCCTACGTTCCTGGTCTCAGTTTGCAGAGCTCCGTGGGCACCCTCAAAGCAGCGCGAGTTGGCACAAGTGGCAGCTTGTCCCTGGGCAGCATCTCGATATTCGTGGAAATCCAGCGGGCAGCCTGCCCCTAAGGAACAAGGGCCCTCCTGGTACTGACAAAGGCTTCTGCCCAGGGAAACCAAATCCACCACCCCACGTTCCACATCTCAGTTTGCAGAGCTCCATGGGCACCCTCAAAGCAGCCCGAGTTGGCACAGGTGGCAGCTTGTCCCTGGGCAGCATCTTGATATTCGTGGAAATCCTGCAGGCTGCCAGCCCTTAAAGACCAAGGGCCTACCTGGCACTTCAAATGTTTCTGCCCAGAGAAACAAAACTCAGCACCTCACGTTAATGGTCCCAGTTTGCAGAGCTCCATGGGAACTCTCAAAGCAGCCCAAGTTGGCACAGGTGGCAGCTTGTCCCTGGGCAGCATCTTGATATTCGTGGAAATCTTGCTGCCAGCCTTCCCCTAAGGAACAAGGGCCTACCTGGTACTGAGAGAGGCTTCTGCCCGGGAAAACAAAACCCACAACCCTACGTTCCTGGTCTCAGTTTGCAGAGCTCCGTGGGCACCCTCAAAGCAGCGCGAGTTAGCACAAGTGGAAGCTTGTCCCTGGGCAGCATCTTGATATTCGTGGAAATCCAGAAGGCAGCCGGCCCTGAATTACGAGAGCCTACCTGGTACTGCAAATGCTTCTGCCCGGGGAAACAAAACTCACCAAGGCAAGTTCCTGGTCTCACTTTGCAGAGCTCCATGGGCACTCTCAAAGCAGCCCGAGTTGGCACAGGTGGCAGCTTGTCCCTGGGTGGCATCTTGATATGCATGGAAATCCAGCAGGCAGACTGCCTCTAAGGGCTGAAGGCCTACTTGGTACTGACAAAGGCTTCTGCCCTGGAAAACAAAACCCATAACCCCACATACTTTCTCTCAGTTTGAAGAGCTCTGTGGGCACTCTCAAAGCAGCCCGAGTTGGCACAGGTGGCAGCTTGTCCCTGGGCAGCATCTTGATATTCGTGGAAATCTTCCTGCCAGCCTGCCCTTAAGGAACAAGGGCCTACCTGGCACTGAGAGAGGCTTCTGCCCGGAGAAACAAAACTCAGCAACCCAGGTTCATGGTCTCAGTTTGCAGAGCTCCATGGGCACTCTCAAAGCAGCCCGAGTTGGCACAGGTGGCAGCTTGTCCCTGGGCAGCATCTTGATATTCGTGGAAATCTTGCTGCCAGCCTGCCCCTAAGGACCAAGGGCCTACCTGGTACTGAGAGAGGCTTCTGCCCGGGAAAACAAAACCCACAACCCTACGTTCCTGGTCTCAGTTTGCAGAGCTCCGTGGGCACCCTCAAAGCAGTGCGAGTTGGCACAAATGGAAGCTTGTCCCTGGGCAGCATCTTGATATTCGTGGAAATCCAGGAGGCAGCCGGCCCTGAATTATGAGAGCCTACCTGGTACTGCAAATGCTTCTGCCCGGGGAAACAAAACTCAGCACCCCACGTTCCTGGTCTCACTTTGCAGAGCTCCATGGGCACTCTCAAAGCAGCCCGAGTTGGCACAGGTGGCAGCTTGTCCCTGGGTGGCATCTTGATATGCATGGAAATCCAGCAGGCTGCCTGCCCTTAAAGACCAAGGGCCTACCTGGCACTGCAAATGCTTCTGCCCGGAGAAACAAAACTCAGCACCCCAGGTTCATGGTCTCAGTTTGCAGAGCTCCATGGGCACTCTCAAAGCAGCCCGAGTTGGCACAGGTGGCAGCTTGTCCCTGGGCAGCATCTTGATATTCGTGGAAATCTTCCTGCCAGCCTGCCCCTAAGGAACAAGGGCCTACCTGGCACTGAGAGAGGCTTCTGCCCGGGAAAACAAAACCCACAATCCTACGTTCCTGGTCTCAGTTTGCAGAGCTCCGTGGGCACCCTCAAAGCAGCGCGAGTTGGCACAAGTGGCAGCTTGTCCCTGGGCAGCATCTTGATATTCGTGGAAATTGAGCCGCCAGCCTGCCCCTGATGAACAAGGGCCCTCCTGGTACTGACAAAGGCTTCTGCCCGGGAAAACAAAACCCACAACCCCACGTTCCACATCTCAGTTTGCAGAGCTCCATGGGCACTCTCAAAGCAGCGCGAGTTGGCACAGGTGGCAGTTTGTCCCTGGGCGGCATCTTGATATTCGTGGAAATCCAGCAGGCAGCCGGCCCCCAAGGGCCAAGGGCCTACCTGGTACTGAGAGAGGCTTCTGCCCGGGAATACAAAATCCACAATCCTACGTTCCTGGTCTCAGTTTGCAGAGCTCCGTGGGCACCCTCAAAGCAGCGCGAGTTGGCACAAGTGGCAGCTTGTCCCTGGGCAGCATCTCGATATTCGTGGAAATCCAGCGGGCAGCCTGCCCCTAAGGAACAAGGGCCCTCCTGGTACTGACAAAGGCTTCTGCCCAGGGAAACCAAATCCACCACCCCACGTTCCACATCTCAGTTTGCAGAGCTCCATGGGCACCCTCAAAGCAGCCCGAGTTGGCACAGGTGGCAGCTTGTCCCTGGGCAGCATCTTGATATTCGTGGAAATCCTGCAGGCTGCCAGCCCTTAAAGACCAAGGGCCTACCTGGCACTTCAAATGTTTCTGCCCAGAGAAACAAAACTCAGCACCTCACGTTAATGGTCCCAGTTTGCAGAGCTCCATGGGAACTCTCAAAGCAGCCCAAGTTGGCACAGGTGGCAGCTTGTCCCTGGGCAGCATCTTGATATTCGTGGAAATCTTGCTGCCAGCCTTCCCCTAAGGAACAAGGGCCTACCTGGTACTGAGAGAGGCTTCTGCCCGGGAAAACAAAACCCACAACCCTACGTTCCTGGTCTCAGTTTGCAGAGCTCCGTGGGCACCCTCAAAGCAGCGCGAGTTAGCACAAGTGGAAGCTTGTCCCTGGGCTGCATCTTGATATTCGTGGAAATCCAGAAGGCAGCCGGCCCTGAATTACGAGAGCCTACCTGGTACTGCAAATGCTTCTGCCCGGGGAAACAAAACTCACCAAGGCAAGTTCCTGGTCTCACTTTGCAGAGCTCCATGGGCACTCTCAAAGCAGCCCGAGTTGGCACAGGTGGCAGCTTGTCCCTGGGTGGCATCTTGATATGCGTGGAAATCCAGCAGGCAGACTGCCTCTAAGGGCTGAAGGCCTACTTGGTACTGACAAAGGCTTCTGCCCTGGAAAACAAAACCCATAACCCCACATACTTTCTCTCAGTTTGAAGAGCTCTGTGGGCACTCTCAAAGCAGCCCGAGTTGGCACAGGTGGCAGCTTGTCCCTGGGCAGCATCTTGATATTCGTGGAAATCCAGCAGGCTGCCTGCCCTTAAGGAACAAGGGCCTACCTGGCACTTCAAATGCTTCTGCCCGGAGAAACAAAACTCAGCAACCCAGGTTCATGGTCTCAGTTTGCAGAGCTCCATGGGCACTCTCAAAGCAGCCCGAGTTGGCACAGGTGGCAGCTTGTCCCTGGGCGGCATCTTGATATTCGTGGAAATCTTGCTGCCAGCCTGCCCCTAAGGACCAAGGGCCTACCTGGTACTGAGAGAGGCTTCTGCCCGGGAAAACAAAACCCACAACCCTACGTTCCTGGTCTCAGTTTGCAGAGCTCCGTGGGCACCCTCAAAGCAGTGCGAGTTGGCACAAATGGAAGCTTGTCCCTGGGCAGCATCTTGATATTCGTGGAAATCCAGGAGGCAGCCGGCCCTGAATTACGAGAGCCTACCTGGTACTGCAAATGCTTCTGCCCGGGGAAACAAAACTCAGCACCCCACGTTCCTGGTCTCACTTTGCAGAGCTCCATGGGCACTCTCAAAGCAGCCCGAGTTGGCACAGGTGGCAGCTTGTCCCTGGGTGGCATCTTGATATGCATGGAAATCCAGCAGGCTGCCTGCCCTTAAAGACCAAGGGCCTACCTGGCACTGCAAATGCTTCTGCCCGGAGAAACAAAACTCAGCACCCCAGGTTCATGGTCTCAGTTTGCAGAGCTCCATGGGCACTCTCAAAGCAGCCCGAGTTGGCACAGGTGGCAGCTTGTCCCTGGGCAGCATCTTGATATTCGTGGAAATCTTCCTGCCAGCCTGCCCCTAAGGAACAAGGGCCTACCTGGCACTGAGAGAGGCTTCTGCCCGGGAAAACAAAACCCACAATCCTACGTTCCTGGTCTCAGTTTGCAGAGCTCCGTGGGCACCCTCAAAGCAGCGCGAGTTGGCACAAGTGGCAGCTTGTCCCTGGGCAGCATCTTGATATTCGTGGAAATTGAGCCGCCACCCTGCCCCTGATGAACAAGGGCCCTCCTGGTACTGACAAAGGCTTCTGCCCGGGAAAACAAAACCCACAACCCCACGTTCCACATCTCAGTTTGCAGAGCTCCATGGGCACTCTCAAAGCAGCGCGAGTTGGCACAGGTGGCAGTTTGTCCCTGGGCGGCATCTTGATATTCGTGGAAATCCAGCAGGCAGCCGGCCCCCAAGGGCCAAGGGCCTACCTGGTACTGAGAGAGGCTTCTGCCCGGGAATACAAAATCCACAATCCTACGTTCCTGGTCTCAGTTTGCAGAGCTCCGTGGGCACCCTCAAAGCAGCGCGAGTTGGCACAAGTGGCAGCTTGTCCCTGGGCAGCATCTCGATATTCGTGGAAATCCAGCGGGCAGCCTGCCCCTAAGGAACAAGGGCCCTCCTGGTACTGACAAAGGCTTCTGCCCAGGGAAACCAAATCCACCACCCCACGTTCCACATCTCAGTTTGCAGAGCTCCATGGGCACCCTCAAAGCAGCCCGAGTTGGCACAGGTGGCAGCTTGTCCCTGGGCAGCATCTTGATATTCGTGGAAATCCTGCAGGCTGCCAGCCCTTAAAGACCAAGGGCCTACCTGGCACTTCAAATGTTTCTGCCCAGAGAAACAAAACTCAGCACCTCACGTTAATGGTCCCAGTTTGCAGAGCTCCATGGGAACTCTCAAAGCAGCCCAAGGTGGCACAGGTGGCAGCTTGTCCCTGGGCAGCATCTTGATATTCGTGGAAATCTTGCTGCCAGCCTTCCCCTAAGGAACAAGGGCCTACCTGGTACTGAGAGAGGCTTCTGCCCGGGAAAACAAAACCCACAACCCTACGTTCCTGGTCTCAGTTTGCAGAGCTCCGTGGGCACCCTCAAAGCAGCGCGAGTTAGCACAAGTGGAAGCTTGTCCCTGGGCAGCATCTTGATATTCGTGGAAATCCAGAAGGCAGCCGGCCCTGAATTACGAGAGCCTACCTGGTACTGCAAATGCTTCTGCCCGGGGAAACAAAACTCACCAAGGCAAGTTCCTGGTCTCACTTTGCAGAGCTCCGTGGGCACCCTCAAAGCAGCGCGAGTTAGCACAAGTGGAAGCTGGTCCCTGGGCTGCATCTTGATATTCGTGGAAATCCAGGAGGCAGCCGGCCCTGAATTACGAGAGCCTACCTGGTAGTGCAAATGCTTCTGCCCGGGGAAACAAAACTCACCAAGGCAAGTTCCTGGTCTCACTTTGCAGAGCTCCATGGGCACTCTCAAAGCAGCCCGAGTTGGCACAGGTGGCAGCTTGTCCCTGGGTGGCATCTTGATATGCGTGGAAATCCAGCAGGCAGACTGCCTCTAAGGGCTGAAGGCCTACTTGGTACTGACAAAGGCTTCTGCCCTGGAAAACAAAACCCATAACCCCACATACTTTCTCTCAGTTTGAAGAGCTCTGTGGGCACTCTCAAAGCAGCCCGAGTTGGCACAGGTGGCAGCTTGTCCCTGGGCAGCATCTTGATATTCGTGGAAATCCAGCAGGCTGCCTGCCCTTAAGGAACAAGGGCCTACCTGGCACTTCAAATGCTTCTGCCCGGAGAAACAAAACTCAGCAACCCAGGTTCATGGTCTCAGTTTGCAGAGCTCCATGGGCACTCTCAAAGCAGCCCGAGTTGGCACAGGTGGCAGCTTGTCCCTGGGTGGCATCTTGATATTCGTGGAAATCTTGCTGCCAGCCTGCCCCTAAGGACCAAGGGCCTACCTGGTACTGAGAGAGGCTTCTGCCCGGGAAAACAAAACCCACAACCCTACGTTCCTGGTCTCAGTTTGCAGAGCTCCGTGGGCACCCTCAAAGCAGCGCGAGTTGGCACAAGTGGCAGCTTGTCCCTGGGCAGCATCTCGATATTCGTGGAAATCCAGCGGGCAGCCTGCCCCTGAGGAACAAGGGCCCTCCTGGTACTGACAAAGGCTTCTGCCCAGGGAAACCAAATCCACCACCTCACGTTCCACATCTCAGTTTGCAGAGCTCCATGGGCACCCTCAAAGCAGCCCGAGTTGGCACAGGTGGCAGCTTGTCCCTGGGCAGCATCTTGATATTCGTGGAAATCCTGCAGGCTGCCAGCCCTTAAAGACCAAGGGCCTACCTGGCACTTCAAATGTTTCTGCCCAGAGAAACAAAACTCAGCACCTCACGTTAATGGTCCCAGTTTGCAGAGCTCCATGGGAACTCTCAAAGCAGCCCGAGTTGGCACAGGTGGCAGCTTGTCCCTGGGCAGCATCTTGATATTCGTGGAAATCTTGCTGCCAGCCTTCCCCTAAGGAACAAGGGCCTACCTGGTACTGAGAGAGGCTTCTGCCCGGGAAAACAAAACCCACAACCCTACGTTCCTGGTCTCAGTTTGCAGAGCTCCGTGGGCACCCTCAAAGCAGCGCGAGTTAGCACAAGTGGAAGCTTGTCCCTGGGCAGCATCTTGATATTCGTGGAAATCCAGAAGGCAGCCGGCCCTGAATTACGAGAGCCTACCTGGTACTGCAAATGCTTCTGCCCGGGGAAACAAAACTCACCAAGGCAAGTTCCTGGTCTCACTTTGCAGAGCTCCGTGGGCACCCTCAAAGCAGCGCGAGTTAGCACAAGTGGAAGCTTGTCCCTGGGCTGCATCTTGATATTCGTGGAAATCCAGGAGGCAGCCGGCCCTGAATTACGAGAGCCTACCTGGTACTGCAAATGCTTCTGCCCGGGGAAACAAAACTCACCAAGGCAAGTTCCTGGTCTCACTTTGCAGAGCTCCGTGGGCACTCTCAAAGCAGCCCGAGTTGGCACAGGTGGCAGCTTGTCCCTGGGTGGCATCTTGATATGCGTGGAAATCCAGCAGGCAGACTGCCTCTAAGGGCTGAAGGCCTACTTGGTACTGACAAAGGCTTCTGCCCTGGAAAACAAAACCCATAACCCCACATACTTTCTCTCAGTTTGAAGAGCTCTGTGGGCACTCTCAAAGCAGCCCGAGTTGGCACAGGTGGCAGCTTGTCCCTGGGCAGCATCTTGATATTCGTGGAAATCCAGCAGGCTGCCTGCCCTTAAGGAACAAGGGCCTACCTGGCACTTCAAATGCTTCTGCCCGGAGAAACAAAACTCAGCAACCCAGGTTCATGGTCTCAGTTTGCAGAGCTCCATGGGCACTCTCAAAGCAGCCCGAGTTGGCACAGGTGGCAGCTTGTCCCTGGGCAGCATCTTGATATTCGTGGAAATCTTGCTGCCAGCCTGCCCCTAAGGACCAAGGGCCTACCTGGTACTGAGAGAGGCTTCTGCCCGGGAAAACAAAACCCACAACCCTACGTTCCTGGTCTCAGTTTGCAGAGCTCCGTGGGCACCCTCAAAGCAGCGCGAGTTGGCACAAGTGGCAGCTTGTCCCTGGGCAGCATCTCGATATTCGTGGAAATCCAGCGGGCAGCCTGCCCCTGAGGAACAAGGGCCCTCCTGGTACTGACAAAGGCTTCTGCCCAGGGAAACCAAATCCACCACCTCACGTTCCACATCTCAGTTTGCAGAGCTCCATGGGTACCCTCAAAGCAGCCCGAGTTGGCACAGGTGGCAGCTTGTCCCTGGGCAGCATCTTGATATTCGTGGAAATCCTGCAGGCTGCCAGCCCTTAAAGACCAAGGGCCTACCTGGCACTTCAAATGTTTCTGCCCAGAGAAACAAAACTCAGCACCTCACGTTAATGGTCCCAGTTTGCAGAGCTCCATGGGAACTCTCAAAGCAGCCCGAGTTGGCACAGGTGGCAGCTTGTCCCTGGGCAGCATCTTGATATTCGTGGAAATCTTGCTGCCAGCCTTCCCCTAAGGAACAAGGGCCTACCTGGTACTGAGAGAGGCTTCTGCCCGGGAAAACAAAACCCACAACCCTACGTTCCTGGTCTCAGTTTGCAGAGCTCCGTGGGCACCCTCAAAGCAGCGCGAGTTAGCACAAGTGGAAGCTTGTCCCTGGGCAGCATCTTGATATTCGTGGAAATCCAGAAGGCAGCCGGCCCTGAATTACGAGAGCCTACCTGGTACTGCAAATGCTTCTGCCCGGGGAAACAAAACTCACCAAGGCAAGTTCCTGGTCTCACTTTGCAGAGCTCCGTGGGCACCCTCAAAGCAGCGCGAGTTAGCACAAGTGGAAGCTTGTCCCTGGGCTGCATCTTGATATTCGTGGAAATCCAGGAGGCAGCCGGCCCTGAATTACGAGAGCCTACCTGGTAGTGCAAATGCTTCTGCCCGGGGAAACAAAACTCACCAAGGCAAGTTCCTGGTCTCACTTTGCAGAGCTCCATGGGCACTCTCAAAGCAGCCCGAGTTGGCACAGGTGGCAGCTTGTCCCTGGGCGGCATCTTGATATGCGTGGAAATCCAGCAGGCAGACTGCCTCTAAGGGCTGAAGGCCTACTTGGTACTGACAAAGGCTTCTGCCCTGGAAAACAAAACCCATAACCCCACATACTTTCTCTCAGTTTGAAGAGCTCTGTGGGCACTCTCAAAGCAGCCCGAGTTGGCACAGGTGGCAGCTTGTCCCTGGGCAGCATCTTGATATTCGTGGAAATCCAGCAGGCTGCCTGCCCTTAAGGAACAAGGGCCTACCTGGCACTGAGAGAGGCTTCTGCCCGGAGAAACAAAACTCAGCAACCCAGGTTCATGGTCTCAGTTTGCAGAGCTCCATGGGCACTCTCAAAGCAGCCCGAGTTGGCACAGGTGGCAGCTTGTCCCTGGGCAGCATCTTGATATTCGTGGAAATCTTGCTGCCAGCCTGCCCCTAAGGACCAAGGGCCTACCTGGTACTGAGAGAGGCTTCTGCCCGGGAAAACAAAACCCACAACCCTACGTTCCTGGTCTCAGTTTGCAGAGCTCCGTGGGCACCCTCAAAGCAGCGCGAGTTGGCACAAATGGAAGCTTGTCCCTGGGCAGCATCTTGATATTCGTGGAAATCCAGGAGGCAGCCGGCCCTGAATTACGAGAGCCTACCTGGTACTGCAAATGCTTCTGCCCGGGGAAACAAAACTCAGCACCCCACGTTCCTGGTCTCACTTTGCAGAGCTCCATGGGCACTCTCAAAGCAGCCCGAGTTGGCACAGGTGGCAGCTTGTCCCTGGGTGGCATCTTGATATGCGTGGAAATCCAGCAGGCAGACTGCCTCTAAGGGCTGAGGGCCTACTTGGTACTGACAAAGGCTTCTGCCCTGGAAAACAAAACCCATAACCCCACATACTTTCTCTCAGTTTGAAGAGCTCTGTGGGCACTCTCAAAGCAGCCCGAGTTGGCACAGGTGGCAGCTTGTCCCTGGGCGGCATCTTGATATTCGTGGAAATCCTGCAGGCAGCTGGCCCCAAAGGGCCAACGGCCTACCTGGTACTGACAAAGGCTTCTGCCCGGGAAAACAAAACTCAGAACACCACAATTCTGGTCTCAGTTTGCAGAGCACCATGGGCACTCTCAAAGCAGCGCGAGTTGGCACAAGTGGCAGCTTGTCCCTGGGCAGCATCTTGATATTCGTGGAAATCCAGCAGGCTGCCTGCCCTTAAGGACCGAGGGCCTACCTGGCACTTCAAATGCTTCTGCCCGGAGAAACAAAACTCAGCAACACAGGTTCATGGTCTCAGTTTGCAGAGCTCCGTGGGCACCCTCAAAGCAGCGCGAGTTGGCACAAGTGGCAGCTTGTCCCTGGGCAGCATCTTGATATTCGTGGAAATCCAGCCGGCAGCCTGCCCCTGAGGAACAAGGGCCCTCCTGGTACTGACAAAGGCTTCTGCCCGGGAAAACAAAAGCCATAACCCCACGTTCCACATCTCAGTTTGCAGAGCACCGTGGGCACTCTCAAAGCAGCGCGAGTTGGCACAGGTGGCAGCTTGTCCCTGGGCAGCATCTTGATATTCGTGGAAATCCAGCAGGCTGTCGGCCCTGAAATTAAGAGGGCCTACCTGGTACTGCAAATGCTTCTGCCCGGGGAAACAAAACTCACCAAGGCAAGTTCCTGGTCTCAGTTTGCAGAGCTCCGTGGGCACCCTCAAAGCAGCCCGAGTTGGCACAGGTGGCAGCTTGTCCCTGGGCGGCATCTTGATATTGGCGGAAATCCAGCAGGCAACCGGCCCATAAGTGCCAAGGGCCTACCTGGTACTGACAAATGCTTCTGCCCGGGGAAACAAAACTCACCAACGCCCGTTCCTGGTCTCACTTTGAAGAGCTCCAAGGGCACTCTCAAAGCAGCGTGAGTTGGCACAGGTGGCAGCTTGTCCTTTGGCAGCATCTTGATATTCATGGAAATCCAGCAGGCTGCCTGCCCTTAAAGACCTAGGGCCTACCTGGCACTGAAAATGCTTCTGCCCGGAGAAACAAATCTCAGCACCCCAGGTTCATGGTCTCAGTTTGCAGACCTCCATGGGCACTCTCAAAGCAGCCCGAGTTGGCACAGGTGGCAGCTTGTCCCTGGGCAGCATCTTGATATTCGTGGAAATCTTCCTGCCAGCCTGCCCCTAAGGACCAAGGGCCTACCTGGCACTGAGAGAGGCTTCTGCCCGGGAAAACAAAACCCACAATCCTACGTTCCTGGTCTCAGTTTGCAGAGCTCCGTGGGCACCCTCAAAGCAGCGCGAGTTGGCACAAGTGGCAGCTTGTCCCTGGGCGGCATCTTGATATTTGTGGAAATTGAGCCGCCAGCCTGCCCCTGATGAACAAGGGCCCTCCTGGTACTGACAAAGGCTTCTGCCCAGGGAAACAAAACCCACCACCCCACGTTCCACATCTCAGTTTGCAGAGCTCCATGGGCACCCTCAAAGCAGCCCGAGTTGGCACAGGTGGCAGTTTGTCCCTGGGCGGCATCTTGATATTCGTGGAAATCCTGCAGGCAGCCGGCCCCCAAGGGCCAAGGGCCTACCTGGTACTGAGAGAGGCTTCTGCCCGGGAAAACAAAACCCACAACCCTACGTTCCTGGTCTCAGTTTGCAGAGCTCCGTGGGCACCCTCAAAGCAGCGCGAGTTAGCACAAGTGGAAGCTTGTCCCTGGGCAGCATCTTGATATTCGTGGAAATCCAGAAGGCAGCCGGCCCTGAATTTCGAGAGCCTACCTGGTACTGCAAATGCTTCTGCCCGGGGAAACAAAACTCACCAAGGCAAGTTCCTGGTCTCACTTTGCAGAGCTCCGTGGGCACCCTCAAAGCAGCGCGAGTTAGCACAAGTGGAAGCTTGTCCCTGGGCTGCATCTTGATATTCGTGGAAATCCAGGAGGCAGCCGGCCCTGAATTACGAGAGCCTACCTGGTACTGCAAATGCTTCTGCCCGGGGAAACAAAACTCACCAAGGCAAGTTCCTGGTCTCACTTTGCAGAGCTCCATGGGCACTCTCAAAGCAGCCCGAGTTGGCACAGGTGGCAGCTTGTCCCTGGGCGGCATCTTGATATGCGTGGAAATCCAGCAGGCAGACTGCCTCTAAGGGCTGAAGGCCTACTTGGTACTGACAAAGGCTTCTGCCCTGGAAAACAAAACTCAGAACACCACATACTTTCTCTCAGTTTGAAGAGCTCTGTGGGCACTCTCAAAGCAGCCCGAGTTGGCACAGGTGGCAGCTTGTCCCTGGGCAGCATCTTGATATTCGTGGAAATCCAGCGGGCTGCCTGCCCTTAAGGAACAAGGGCCTACCTGGCACTGAGAGAGGCTTCTGCCCGGAGAAACAAAACTCAGCAACCCAGGTTCATGGTCTCAGTTTGCAGAGCTCCATGGGCACTCTCAAAGCAGCCCGAGTTGGCACAGGTGGCAGCTTGTCCCTGGGCAGCATCTTGATATTCGTGGAAATCTTGCTGCCAGCCTGCCCCTAAGGACCAAGGGCCTACCTGGTACTGAGAGAGGCTTCTGCCCGGGAAAACAAAACCCACAACCCTACGTTCCTGGTCTCAGTTTGCAGAGCTCCGTGGGCACCCTCAAAGCAGCGCGAGTTGGCACAAATGGAAGCTTGTCCCTGGGCAGCATCTTGATATTCGTGGAAATCCAGGAGGCAGCCGGCCCTGAATTACGAGAGCCTACCTGGTACTGCAAATGCTTCTGCCCGGGGAAACAAAACTCAGCACCCCACGTTCCTGGTCTCACTTTGCAGAGCTCCATGGGCACTCTCAAAGCAGCCCGAGTTGGCAC
Source organism: Motacilla alba alba (assembly GCF_015832195.1). Taxonomy (NCBI): domain Eukaryota; kingdom Metazoa; phylum Chordata; class Aves; order Passeriformes; family Motacillidae; genus Motacilla; species Motacilla alba. The sequence continues at coordinate 41,864 of NW_024037198.1, read as the reverse complement.
AGGTGGCAGCTTGTCCCTGGGTGGCATCTTGATATGCGTGGAAATCCAGCAGGCAGACTGCCTCTAAGGGCTGAGGGCCTACTTGGTACTGACAAAGGCTTCTGCCCTGGAAAACAAAACCCATAACCCCACATACTTTCTCTCAGTTTGAAGAGCTCTGTGGGCACTCTCAAAGCAGCCCGAGTTGGCACAGGTGGCAGCTTGTCCCTGGGCGGCATCTTGATATTCGTGGAAATCCTGCAGGCAGCTGGCCCCAAAGGGCCAACGGCCTACCTGGTACTGACAAAGGCTTCTGCCCGGGAAAACAAAACTCAGAACACCACAATTCTGGTCTCAGTTTGCAGAGCACCATGGGCACTCTCAAAGCAGCGTGAGTTGGCACAAGTGGCAGCTTGTCCCTGGGCAGCATCTTGATATTCGTGGAAATCCAGCAGGCTGCCTGCCCTTAAGGACCGAGGGCCTACCTGGCACTTCAAATGCTTCTGCCCGGAGAAACAAAACTCAGCAACACAGGTTCATGGTCTCAGTTTGCAGAGCTCCGTGGGCACCCTCAAAGCAGCGCGAGTTGGCACAAGTGGCAGCTTGTCCCTGGGCAGCATCTTGATATTCGTGGAAATCCAGCGGGCAGCCTGCCCCTGAGGAACAAGGGCCCTCCTGGTACTGACAAAGGCTTCTGCCCGGGAAAACAAAAGCCATAACCCCACGTTCCACATCTCAGTTTGCAGAGCACCGTGGGCACTCTCAAAGCAGCGCGAGTTGGCACAGGTGGCAGCTTGTCCCTGGGCAGCATCTTGATATTCGTGGAAATCCAGCAGGCTGTCGGCCCTGAAATTAAGAGGGCCTACCTGGTACTGCAAATGCTTCTGCCCGGGGAAACAAAACTCACCAAGGCAAGTTCCTGGTCTCAGTTTGCAGAGCTCCGTGGGCACCCTCAAAGCAGCCCGAGTTGGCACAGGTGGCAGCTTGTCCCTGGGCGGCATCTTGATATTGGCGGAAATCCAGCAGGGAACCGGCCCATAAGTGCCAAGGGCCTACCTGGTACTGACAAATGCTTCTGCCCGGGGAAACAAAACTCACCAACGCCCGTTCCTGGTCTCACTTTGAAGAGCTCCAAGGGCACTCTCAAAGCAGCGTGAGTTGGCACAGGTGGCAGCTTGTCCTTTGGCAGCATCTTGATATTCATGGAAATCCAGCAGGCTGCCTGCCCTTAAAGACCTAGGGCCTACCTGGCACTGAAAATGCTTCTGCCCGGAGAAACAAATCTCAGCACCCCAGGTTCATGGTCTCAGTTTGCAGACCTCCATGGGCACTCTCAAAGCAGCCCGAGTTGGCACAGGTGGCAGCTTGTCCCTGGGCAGCATCTTGATATTCGTGGAAATCTTCCTGCCAGCCTGCCCCTAAGGAACAAGGGCCTACCTGGCACTGAGAGAGGCTTCTGCCCGGGAAAACAAAACCCACAATCCTACGTTCCTGGTCTCAGTTTGCAGAGCTCCGTGGGCACCCTCAAAGCAGCGCGAGTTGGCACAAGTGGCAGCTTGTCCCTGGGCGGCATCTTGATATTTGTGGAAATTGAGCCGCCAGCCTGCCCCTGATGAACAAGGGCCCTCCTGGTACTGACAAAGGCTTCTGCCCAGGGAAACAAAACCCACCACCCCACGTTCCACATCTCAGTTTGCAGAGCTCCATGGGCACCCTCAAAGCAGCCCGAGTTGGCACAGGTGGCAGTTTGTCCCTGGGCGGCATCTTGATATTCGTGGAAATCCTGCAGGCAGCCGGCCCCCAAGGGCCAAGGGCCTACCTGGTACTGAGAGAGGCTTCTGCCAGGGAATACAAAACCCACAATCCTACGTTCCTGGTCTCCGTTTGCAGAGCTCCGTGGGCACTCTCAAAGCAGCGCGAGTTGGCACAAGTTGCAGCTTGTCCCTGGGCAGCATCTTGATATTCGTGGAAATCCAGCGGGCAGCCTGCCCCTGAGGAACAAGGGCCCTCCTGGTACTGAGAAAGGCTTCTGCCCAGGGAAACCAAATCCACCACCCCACGTTCCACATCTCAGTTTGCAGAGCTCCGTGGGCACCCTCAAAGCAGCCCGAGTTGGCACAGGTGGCAGCTTGTCCCTGGGCAGCATCTTGATATTCGTGGAAATCCTGCAGGCTGCCAGCCCTTAAAGACCAAGGGCCTACCTGGCACTGCAAATGTTTCTGCCCAGAGAAACAAAACTCAGCACCTCACGTTAATGGTCCCAGTTTGCAGAGCTCCATGGGAACTCTCAAAGCAGCCCGAGTTGGCACAGGTGGCAGCTTGTCCCTGGGCAGCATCTTGATATTCGTGGAAATCTTGCTGCCAGCCTGCCCCTAAGGAACAAGGGCCTACCTGGTACTGAGAGAGGCTTCTGCCCGGGAAAACAAAACCCACAACCCTACGTTCCTGGTCTCAGTTTGCAGAGCTCCGTGGGCACCCTCAAAGCAGCGCGAGTTGGCACAAGTGGAAGCTTGTCCCTGGGCAGCATCTTGATATTCGTGGAAATCCAGGAGGCAGCCGGCCCTGAATTACGAGAGCCTACCTGGTACTGCAAATGCTTCTGCCCGGAGAAACAAAACTCAGCACCTCACGTTCCTGGCCTCACTTTGCAGAGCTCCATGGGCACTCTCAAAGCAGCCCGAGTTGGCACAGGTGGCAGCTTGTCCCTGGGTGGCATCTTGATATGCGTGGAAATCCAGCAGGCTGCCTGCCCTTAAGGACCGAGGGCCTACCTGGCACTTCAAATGCTTCTGCCCGGAGAAACAAAACTCAGCAACACAGGTTCATGGTCTCAGTTTGCAGAGCTCCGTGGGCACCCTCAAAGCAGCGCGAGTTGGCACAAGTGGCAGCTTGTCCCTGGGCAGCATCTTGATATTCGTGGAAATCCAGCGGGCAGCCTGCCCCTGAGGAACAAGGGCCCTCCTGGTACTGAAAAAGGCTTCTGCCCGGGAAAACAAAACCCACAACCCTACCTTCCTGGTCTCAGTTTGCAGAGCTCCGTGGGCACCCTCAAAGCAGCACGAGTTGGCACAGGTGGCAGCTTGTCCCTGGGCAGCATCTTGATATTCGTGGAAATCCTGCAGGCAGCCGGCCCCCAAGGGCCAAGGGCCGACCTGGTACTGACAAAGTCTTCTGCCAGGGGAAACAAAACCCAGCACCCCACGTTTCTGGTCTCAGTTTGCAGAGCTCCGTGGGCACCCTCAAAGCAGCCCGAGTTGGCACAAGTGGAAGCTGGTCCCTGGGCAGCATCTTGATATTCGTGGAAATCCAGGAGGCAGCCGGCCCTGAATTACGAGAGCCTACCTGGTACTGCAAATGCTTCTGCCCAGGGAAACAAAACTCACCAAGGCAAGTTCCTGGTCTCACTTTGCAGAGCTCCATGGGCACTCTCAAAGCAGCCCGAGTTGGCACAGGTGGCAGCTTGTCCCTGGGCGGAAACTTGATTTTCGTGGAAATCCTCGTGATAGCCTCCCCCAAAGGGCCGAGGGTCTACCTGGTCCTGTAAATGTTTCTGCCCGGGAAAAGAAAACCCACAAACCCACGTTCCTGGTCTCAGTTTGAAGAACTCCGTGGGCACTCTCAAAGCAGCCCGAGTTGGCACAAGTGGCAGAATATCCCTGGGCAGCATCTTGATATTCGTGGAAATCTTGCTGCCAGGCTGTCCCTAAGGAACAAGGGCCTACTTGGTACTGACAAAGGCTTCTGCCCTGGAAAACAAAACCCAGCACCCCACGTTTCTGGTCTCAGTTTGCAGAGCACCATGGGCACTCTCAAAGCAGCGCGAGTTGGCACAGGTGGCAGCTTGTCCCTGGGCAGCATCTTGATATTCGTGGAAATCTTGCTGCCAGCCTGCCCCTAAGGAACAAGGGCCTACCTGGTACTGAGAGAGGCTTCTGCCCGGGAAAACAAAACCCACAACCCTACGTTCCTGGTCTCAGTTTGCAGAGCTCCGTGGGCACCCTCAAAGCACCGCGAGTTTGCACAAGTTGCAGTTTGTCCCTGGGCAGCATCTTGATATTCGTGGAAATTCAGCCGACAGCCTGCCCCTGAGGAACAAGGGCCCTCCTGGTACTGACAAAGGCTTCTGCCCCGGAAAACAAAACCCACCACCCCACGTTCCTGGTCTCAGTTTGCAGAGCTCCATGGGCACTCTCAAAGCAGCGTGAGTTGGCAAAGGTGGCAGTTTGTCCCTGGGCGGCATCTTGATATTCGTGGAAATCCTGCAGGCAGCCGGCCCCCAAGGGCCAAGGGCCTACCCGGTACTGACAAAGGCTTCTGCTCTGGAAAACAAAACCCAGCACCCCACGTTTCTGGTCTCACTTTGCAGAGCACCATGGGCACTCTCAAAGCAGCGCGAGTTGGCACAGGTGGCAGCTTGTCTTTTGGCAGCATCTTGATATTCATGGAAATCCAGCAGGCTGCCTGCCCTTAAGGACCAAGGACCTACCTGGCACTGCAAATGTTTCTGCCCAGAGAAACAAAACTCAGCACCTCACGTTAATGGTCCCAGTTTGCAGAGCTCCATGGGAACTCTCAAAGCAGCCCGAGTTGGCACAAGTGGCAGCTTGTCCCTGGGCAGCATCTTGATATTCGTGGAAATCCAGGAGGCAGCCGGCCCTGAAGTTCCGAGAGCCTGCCTTGTACTGCAAATACTTCTGCCCGGGGAAACAAAACTCACCAAGGAAAGTTCCTGGTCTAACTTCGCAGAGCTCCATGGGCACTCTCAAAGCAGCGCGAGTTGGCACAGGCGGCAGTTTGTCCCTGGGCGGCATCTTCAGATTCGTGGAAATCCAAAAGGAAGCTGGCCCTGAAGGACCAATGGCCTACCTGGTACTGACAAAGACTTTTGCCTAGGGATATAAAATTCGCCAACACACGTTCCTGGTTTCTGTTTGCAGAGCCCCATGGGCACTCTGTAAGCAGCCCGAGTAGGCACAGGTGGCAGCTTGTCCCTGGGCGGCATCTTCAGATTCGCTGAAAAACAGCAGGCAGCAGGCCACAAAGAGCCGAGGGCCTTCCTGGTACTGACAAAGGCTTCTACCCAGGAAAACAAACCTCAGCACCCCACGTACAGGTCTCAGTTTGCAGAGCTCCATGGGCACTCTCAAAGCTGCCTGAGTAGGCACGGGTGGCAGCTTGTCCATGGGCGGCATCTTCAGATTCCCAGAAATCCAGAAGGAAGCTGGCTTCGAAGGGCCGTGCGCCTACCTGGTACTGACAAAGGCTTCTGCCCAGGGAAACAAAATTCACCAACACATTTTCCTGATCTCAGTTATCAGAGCTCCATGGGCACTCTCAAAGCAGCGCGAGTTGGCACAGGTGGCAGCTTGTCCCTGGGCAGCATCTTGATATTCGTGGAAATCTTGCTGCCAGCCTGCCCCTAAGGAACAAGGGCCTACCTGGTACTGAGAGAGGCTTCTGCCCGGGAAAACAAAACCCACAACCCTACGTTCCTGGTCTCAGTTTGCAGAGCTCCGTGGGCACCCTCAAAGCACCGCGAGTTTGCACAAGTTGCAGTTTGTCCCTGGGCAGCATCTTGATATTCGTGGAAATTCAGCCGACAGCCTGCCCCTGAGGAACAAGGGCCCTCCTGGTACTGACAAAGGCTTCTGCCCGGGAAAACAAAAGCCATAACCCCACGTTCCACATCTCAGTTTGCAGAGCACCGTGGGCACTCTCAAAGCAGCGCGAGTTGGCACAGGTGGCAGCTTGTCCCTGGGCAGCATCTTGATATTCGTGGAAATCCAGCAGGCTGTCGGCCCTGAAATTAAGAGGGCCTACCTGGTACTGCAAATGCTTCTGCCCGGGGAAACAAAACTCACCAAGGCAAGTTCCTGGTCTCAGTTTGCAGAGCTCCGTGGGCACCCTCAAAGCAGCCCGAGTTGGCACAGGTGGCAGCTTGTCCCTGGGCGGCATCTTGATATTGGCGGAAATCCAGCAGGCAACCGGCCCATAAGTGCCAAGGGCCTACCTGGTACTGACAAATGCTTCTGCCCGGGGAAACAAAACTCACCAACGCCCGTTCCTGGTCTCACTTTGAAGAGCTCCAAGGGCACTCTCAAAGCAGCGTGAGTTGGCACAGGTGGCAGCTTGTCCTTTGGCAGCATCTTGATATTCATGGAAATCCAGCAGGCTGCCTGCCCTTAAAGACCTAGGGCCTACCTGGCACTGAAAATGCTTCTGCCCGGAGAAACAAATCTCAGCACCCCAGGTTCATGGTCTCAGTTTGCAGACCTCCATGGGCACTCTCAAAGCAGCCCGAGTTGGCACAGGTGGCAGCTTGTCCCTGGGCAGCATCTTGATATTCGTGGAAATCTTCCTGCCAGCCTGCCCCTAAGGAACAAGGGCCTACCTGGCACTGAGAGAGGCTTCTGCCCGGGAAAACAAAACCCACAATCCTACGTTCCTGGTCTCAGTTTGCAGAGCTCCGTGGGCACCCTCAAAGCAGCGCGAGTTGGCACAAGTGGCAGCTTGTCCCTGGGCGGCATCTTGATATTTGTGGAAATTGAGCCGCCAGCCTGCCCCTGATGAACAAGGGCCCTCCTGGTACTGACAAAGGCTTCTGCCCAGGGAAACAAAACCCACCACCCCACGTTCCACATCTCAGTTTGCAGAGCTCCATGGGCACCCTCAAAGCAGCCCGAGTTGGCACAGGTGGCAGTTTGTCCCTGGGCGGCATCTTGATATTCGTGGAAATCCTGCAGGCAGCCGGCCCCCAAGGGCCAAGGGCCTACCTGGTACTGAGAGAGGCTTCTGCCAGGGAATACAAAACCCACAATCCTACGTTCCTGGTCTCCGTTTGCAGAGCTCCGTGGGCACTCTCAAAGCAGCGCGAGTTGGCACAAGTTGCAGCTTGTCCCTGGGCAGCATCTTGATATTCGTGGAAATCCAGCGGGCAGCCTGCCCCTGAGGAACAAGGGCCCTCCTGGTACTGAGAAAGGCTTCTGCCCAGGGAAACCAAATCCACCACCCCACGTTCCACATCTCAGTTTGCAGAGCTCCGTGGGCACCCTCAAAGCAGCCCGAGTTGGCACAGGTGGCAGCTTGTCCCTGGGCAGCATCTTGATATTCGTGGAAATCCTGCAGGCTGCCAGCCCTTAAAGACCAAGGGCCTACCTGGCACTGCAAATGTTTCTGCCCAGAGAAACAAAACTCAGCACCTCACGTTAATGGTCCCAGTTTGCAGAGCTCCATGGGAACTCTCAAAGCAGCCCGAGTTGGCACAGGTGGCAGCTTGTCCCTGGGCAGCATCTTGATATTCGTGGAAATCTTGCTGCCAGCCTGCCCCTAAGGAACAAGGGCCTACCTGGTACTGAGAGAGGCTTCTGCCCGGGAAAACAAAACCCACAACCCTACGTTCCTGGTCTCAGTTTGCAGAGCTCCGTGGGCACCCTCAAAGCAGCGCGAGTTGGCACAAGTGGAAGCTTGTCCCTGGGCAGCATCTTGATATTCGTGGAAATCCAGGAGGCAGCCGGCCCTGAATTACGAGAGCCTACCTGGTACTGCAAATGCTTCTGCCCGGAGAAACAAAACTCAGCACCTCACGTTCCTGGCCTCACTTTGCAGAGCTCCATGGGCACTCTCAAAGCAGCCCGAGTTGGCACAGGTGGCAGCTTGTCCCTGGGTGGCATCTTGATATGCGTGGAAATCCAGCAGGCTGCCTGCCCTTAAGGACCGAGGGCCTACCTGGCACTTCAAATGCTTCTGCCCGGAGAAACAAAACTCAGCAACACAGGTTCATGGTCTCAGTTTGCAGAGCTCCGTGGGCACCCTCAAAGCAGCGCGAGTTGGCACAAGTGGCAGCTTGTCCCTGGGCAGCATCTTGATATTCGTGGAAATCCAGCGGGCAGCCTGCCCCTGAGGAACAAGGGCCCTCCTGGTACTGAAAAAGGCTTCTGCCCGGGAAAACAAAACCCACAACCCTACCTTCCTGGTCTCAGTTTGCAGAGCTCCGTGGGCACCCTCAAAGCAGCACGAGTTGGCACAGGTGGCAGCTTGTCCCTGGGCAGCATCTTGATATTCGTGGAAATCCTGCAGGCAGCCGGCCCCCAAGGGCCAAGGGCCGACCTGGTACTGACAAAGTCTTCTGCCAGGGGAAACAAAACCCAGCACCCCACGTTTCTGGTCTCAGTTTGCAGAGCTCCGTGGGCGCCCTCAAAGCAGCCCGAGTTGGCACAAGTGGAAGCTGGTCCCTGGGCAGCATCTTGATATTCGTGGAAATCCAGGAGGCAGCCGGCCCTGAATTACGAGAGCCTACCTGGTACTGCAAATGCTTCTGCCCAGGGAAACAAAACTCACCAAGGCAAGTTCCTGGTCTCACTTTGCAGAGCTCCATGGGCACTCTCAAAGCAGCCCGAGTTGGCACAGGTGGCAGCTTGTCCCTGGGCGGAAACTTGATTTTCGTGGAAATCCTCGTGATAGCCTCCCCCAAAGGGCCGAGGGTCTACCTGGTCCTGTAAATGTTTCTGCCCGGGAAAAGAAAACCCACAAACCCACGTTCCTGGTCTCAGTTTGAAGAACTCCGTGGGCACTCTCAAAGCAGCCCGAGTTGGCACAAGTGGCAGAATATCCCTGGGCAGCATCTTGATATTCGTGGAAATCTTGCTGCCAGGCTGTCCCTAAGGAACAAGGGCCTACTTGGTACTGACAAAGGCTTCTGCCCTGGAAAACAAAACCCAGCACCCCACGTTTCTGGTCTCAGTTTGCAGAGCACCATGGGCACTCTCAAAGCAGCGCGAGTTGGCACAGGTGGCAGCTTGTCCCTGGGCAGCATCTTGATATTCGTGGAAATCTTGCTGCCAGCCTGCCCCTAAGGAACAAGGGCCTACCTGGTACTGAGAGAGGCTTCTGCCCGGGAAAACAAAACCCACAACCCTACGTTCCTGGTCTCAGTTTGCAGAGCTCCGTGGGCACCCTCAAAGCACCGCGAGTTTGCACAAGTTGCAGTTTGTCCCTGGGCAGCATCTTGATATTCGTGGAAATTCAGCCGACAGCCTGCCCCTGAGGAACAAGGGCCCTCCTGGTACTGACAAAGGCTTCTGCCCCGGAAAACAAAACCCACCACCCCACGTTCCTGGTCTCAGTTTGCAGAGCTCCATGGGCACTCTCAAAGCAGCGTGAGTTGGCAAAGGTGGCAGTTTGTCCCTGGGCGGCATCTTGATATTCGTGGAAATCCTGCAGGCAGCCGGCCCCCAAGGGCCAAGGGCCTACCCGGTACTGACAAAGGCTTCTGCTCTGGAAAACAAAACCCAGCACCCCACGTTTCTGGTCTCACTTTGCAGAGCACCATGGGCACTCTCAAAGCAGCGCGAGTTGGCACAGGTGGCAGCTTGTCTTTTGGCAGCATCTTGATATTCATGGAAATCCAGCAGGCTGCCTGCCCTTAAGGACCAAGGACCTACCTGGCACTGCAAATGTTTCTGCCCAGAGAAACAAAACTCAGCACCTCACGTTAATGGTCCCAGTTTGCAGAGCTCCATGGGAACTCTCAAAGCAGCCCGAGTTGGCACAAGTGGCAGCTTGTCCCTGGGCAGCATCTTGATATTCGTGGAAATCCAGGAGGCAGCCGGCCCTGAAGTTCCGAGAGCCTGCCTTGTACTGCAAATACTTCTGCCCGGGGAAACAAAACTCACCAAGGAAAGTTCCTGGTCTAACTTCGCAGAGCTCCATGGGCACTCTCAAAGCAGCGCGAGTTGGCACAGGCGGCAGTTTGTCCCTGGGCGGCATCTTCAGATTCGTGGAAATCCAAAAGGAAGCTGGCCCTGAAGGACCAATGGCCTACCTGGTACTGACAAAGACTTTTGCCTAGGGATATAAAATTCGCCAACACACGTTCCTGGTTTCTGTTTGCAGAGCCCCATGGGCACTCTGTAAGCAGCCCGAGTAGGCACAGGTGGCAGCTTGTCCCTGGGCGGCATCTTCAGATTCGCTGAAATCCAGCAGGCAGCAGGCCACAAAGAGCCGAGGGCCCTCCTGGTACTGACAAAGGCTTCTGCCCCGGAAAACAAAACCCACCACCCCACGTTCCTGGTCTCAGTTTGCAGAGCTCCATGGGCACTCTCAAAGCAGCGTGAGTTGGCAAAGGTGGCAGTTTGTCCCTGGGCGGCATCTTGATATTCGTGGAAATCCTGCAGGCAGCCGGCCCCCAAGGGCCAAGGGCCTACCCGGTACTGACAAAGGCTTCTGCTCTGGAAAACAAAACCCAGCACCCCACGTTTCTGGTCTCACTTTGCAGAGCACCATGGGCACTCTCAAAGCAGCGCGAGTTGGCACAGGTGGCAGCTTGTCTTTTGGCAGCATCTTGATATTCATGGAAATCCAGCAGGCTGCCTGCCCTTAAGGACCAAGGACCTACCTGGCACTGCAAATGTTTCTGCCCAGAGAAACAAAACTCAGCACCTCACGTTAATGGTCCCAGTTTGCAGAGCTCCATGGGAACTCTCAAAGCAGCCCGAGTTGGCACAAGTGGCAGCTTGTCCCTGGGCAGCATCTTGATATTCGTGGAAATCCAGGAGGCAGCCGGCCCTGAAGTTCCGAGAGCCTGCCTTGTACTGCAAATACTTCTGCCCGGGGAAACAAAACTCACCAAGGAAAGTTCCTGGTCTAACTTCGCAGAGCTCCATGGGCACTCTCAAAGCAGCGCGAGTTGGCACAGGCGGCAGTTTGTCCCTGGGCGGCATCTTCAGATTCGTGGAAATCCAAAAGGAAGCTGGCCCTGAAGGACCAATGGCCTACCTGGTACTGACAAAGACTTTTGCCTAGGGATATAAAATTCGCCAACACACGTTCCTGGTTTCTGTTTGCAGAGCCCCATGGGCACTCTGTAAGCAGCCCGAGTAGGCACAGGTGGCAGCTTGTCCCTGGGCGGCATCTTCAGATTCGCTGAAATCCAGCAGGCAGCAGGCCACAAAGAGCCGAGGGCCTTCCTGGTACTGACAAAGGCTTCTACCCAGGAAAACAAACCTCAGCACCCCACGTACAGGTCTCAGTTTGCAGAGCTCCATGGGCACTCTCAAAGCTGCCTGAGTAGGCACGGGTGGCAGCTTGTCCATGGGCGGCATCTTCAGATTCCCAGAAATCCAGAAGGAAGCTGGCTTCGAAGGGCCGTGCGCCTACCTGGTACTGACAAAGGCTTCTGCCCAGGGAAACAAAATTCACCAACACATTTTCCTGATCTCAGTTATCAGAGCTCCATGGGCACTCTCAAAGCAGCCCGAGTTGCCACAGGTGGCAGCTTGCCCCTGGGCGGCATCTTCAGATTCGCGGAAGTCCAGCAGGCAGCCGGCCCAAAATGGCGAGGGCCTACCTGGTACTGACAAAGGCTTCTGCCTCGGAAAAAAACCTCATTTCCCACGTTCTTGGTCTCAGTTTGCAGAGCTCCGTGGGCACCCTCAAAGCAGCCCGAGTTGGCACAGGTGGCAGCCTGTCCCTGGTCGGCATCTTCAGATTCGCTGAAATCCAGCAGGCAGCAGGCCACAAAGAGCCGAGGGCCTTCCTGGTACTGACAAAGGCTTCTACCCGGGAAAACAAACCTCAGCACCCCACGTACAGGTCTCAGTTTGCAGAGCTCCATGGGCACTCTCAAAGCCGCCTGAGTAGGCACGGGTGGCAGCTTGTCCATGGGCGGCATCTTCAGATTCCCGGAAATCCAGAAGGAAGCTGGCTTCGAAGGGCCGTGCGCCTACCTGGTACTGACAAAGGCTTCTGCCCAGGGAAACAAAATTCACCAACACATATTCCTGGTCTCAGTTTGCAGAGCTCCATGGGCACTCTCAAAGCAGCCCAAGTTGGCACAGGTGGCAGCTTGTCCCTGGGCGGTATCTTGATATTGGCGGAAATCCAGCAGGCAACCGGCCCATAAGTGCCAAGGGCCTACCTGGTAATGACAAATGCTTCTGCCCGGGGAAATAAAACCCACCAACCCACGTTAATGGTCTCAGTTTTCAGAGCTCCATGGGCACTCTCAAAGCAGACCGAGTTAGCACAGGTGGCAGCTTGTCCCTGGGCGGCATCTTGGTATTTGTGGAAATCCAAAAGGAAGCTGGCCCCGAAGGGCCGTGGGCCTACCTGGAACAGACAAAGGCTTCTGCCCAGGGAAACAAAATTCGCCAACACACGTTCATGGTCTCAGTTTGCAGAGCTCCATGGGCACTCTCAAAGCCGCCTGAGTTGGCACAGGTGGCAGCTTGTCCCTGGGTGGCATCTTCAAAGTCGCGGATATCCTGCAGCCAGACAGTCAAAAAGGGCCGAGGGCCTACCTGGTACTGACAAAGGCTTCTGCCCGGGGAAAGAAAACTCAGCACCCCACGGTCCTGGTCTCAGTTTGCAGCGCTCCGTGGGCACTCTCAAAGCAGCCTGAGTTGGCACAGGTAGCAGTTTGTCCCTGGGCAGCATCTTCAGATTCGCGAAAACCCAAAAGGAAGCTGGCCCCGAAGGTCGAGGGCCTACCTGGTACTGACAAATGCTTCCGCCCGGGAAACTAAGCTCACCATACCACGTGCCTGGTCTCAGTTTGCAGAACTCCATGGGCACACTCAAAGCAGCCCGAGTTGGCACAGGCGGCAGTTTGTCCCACGGCGGCATCTTCAGATTGGCGGAAATCCAGCAGGCAGCCGGCCCCTAAATTCCAAGGGTCTCCCTGCTACTGACAAAGGCTTCTGCCCCAGAAAAACCAAACTCACCACCCCACATTCCTGGTCTCAGTTTGCAGAGCTCCGTGGGCACTCTCAAAGCAGCCCGAGTTGGCACAGGTGGAAGCTTGTCCCTGGGCGGCATCTTCAGATTCGCGGAAAACCAGCAGGCAGCCGGCCCCGAAGGGCGAGGGCCTACCTGGTACTGACAAAGGCTTCTGCCCGGGGAAAGAAAACTCAGCACCCCACGGTCCTGGTCTCAGTTTGCAGAGCTCCATGGGCACAATCAATGCAGCCCGAGTTGGCACAGGTGGCAGCTTGCCCCTGGGCGGCATCTTCAGATTCGCGGAAATCCAGCAGGCAGCCGGCCCGAAAGGGCGAGGGCCTACCTGGTACTGACAAACGCTTCTGCCCAGGAAAACTAAGCTCACCACACCACATGCCTGGTCCCAGTTTTCAGAGGTCCATGTGCACACTCAAAGCAGCCCGAGTTGGCACAGGCGGCAGTTTGTCCCACGGCGGCATCTTGATATTCGTGGAAATCCAGCAGGCAGACGGCCCCTAAGGACTGAGGGCCTACCTGATACTGACAAAGGCTTCTGCCCAGGAAAAAAAAACCCACCACCCCACGTTCCGGGTCTCAGTTTGCTGAGCTCTATGGGTACTCTCAAAGCAGCCTGAGTTGGCACAGGTGGCAGCTTGTCCCTCGGTGGCATCTTCAACGTCGCGGATATCCTGCAGCCAGACAGTCAAAAAGGGCCGAGGGCCTACCTGGTACTGACAAAGGCTTCTGCCCGGGGAAAGAAAACTCAGCACCCCACGGTCCTGGTCTCAGTGTGCAGAGCTCCGTGGGCACTCTCAAAGCAGCCTGAGTTGGCACAGGTGGCAGCTTGTCCCTGGGCAGCATCTTCAGATTCGCGAAAACCCAAAAGGAAGCTGGCCCCGAAGGTCGAGGGCCTACCTGGTACTGACAAATGCTTCCGCCCGGGAAACTAAGCTCACCATACCACGTGCCTGGTCTCAGTTTGCAGAACTCCATGGGCACACTCAAAGCAGCCCGAGTTGGCACAGGCGGCAGTTTGTCCCACGGCGGCATCTTGATATTCGCGGAAATCCAGCGAGCAGCCGCCCCAAAGGGCCAAGGGCCTACCTGGTACTGACAAAGGCTTCTGCCCGGGGAAAGAAAACCCCCCACGCCACGTTCCTGGTCTCAGTTTGCAGAGCTCCATGGGCACTCTCAAAGCAGCCCGAGTTGGCACAGGTGGCAGCTTGTCCCTGGGCGGCATCTTGATATTGGCGGAAATCCAGCAGGCAGCCGGCCCCGAAGGGCGAGGGCCTACCTGGTACTGACAAAGGCTTCTGCCTCGGAAAAAAACCCTCACATCCCACGTTCCTGGTCCCAGTTTGCAGAGCTCCATTGGCACTCTCAAAGCAGCCCGAGTTGGCACAGGTGGCAGCTGGTCCCTGGGCAGCATCTTCAGATTCGCGAAAACCAGCAGGCAGCTGGCCCCGAAGGGCGAGGGCCTACCTGGTACTGACAAAGGCTTCTGCCCGGGAAAAACAAACCTACCAACCCACGTTCCTGGTCTCAGTTTGCAGAGCTCCGTGGGCACGCTCAAAGCAGCTCGATTTGCCACAGGTGGCAGCTTGTCCCTGGGCGGCATCTTCAGATTCGCGGAAATCCAGCTGCCAGCCTACCGCTATGGGAAATGGTCCGAACTGGTACAGACAAAGGCTTCTTCCCCGGAAAACAAAACTCACCCACCCACGTTCCTGGTCTCACTTTGCAGAACTCCATGGGCACTTTCAAAGCAGTCCGAGTTGCCACAGGTGGCAGCTTGTCCCTGGGCGGCATCTTCAGATTCGTGGAAATCCAGAAGAAAGCTGGCCCTGAAGGACCAATGGCCTACCTGGTACTGACAAAGACTTTTGCCTAGGGATATAAAATTCGCCAATACACGTTCCTGGTTTCTGTTTGCAGAGCCCCATGGGCACTCTGTAAGCAGCCCGAGTAGGCACAGGTGGCAGCTTGTCCCTGGGCGGCATCTTCAGATTGGCGGAAATCCAGCAGGCAGCCCGCTTCTAAATTCCAAGGTCCTCCCTGCTACTGACAAAGGCTTCTGCCCCAGAAAAACCAAACTCACCACCCCACATTCCTGGTCTCAGTTTGCAGAGCTCCGTGGGCACTCTCAAAGCAGCCCGAGTTGGCACAGGTGGAAGCTTGTCCCTGGGCGGCATCTTCAGATTCGCAGAAACCCAGCAGGCAGCCGGCCCCGAAGGGCGAGGGCCTACCTGGTACTGACAAAGGCTTCTGCCTCTAAAAAAAAACCTCATATCCCACGTTCCTGGTCCCAGTTTGCAGAGCTCCATGGGCATTCTCAAAGCAGCCTGAGTTGCCACAGGTGGCAGCTTGTCCCTGGGCTGCATCTTGATATTCGTGGAAATCCAAAAGGCTGCCTGCCCCTGAAGAACAAGGGCCTACCTGGTACAGACAAAGGCTTCTGCCCGGGGAAAGAAAACTCAGCACCCCACGGTCCTGGTCTCAGTTTGCAGAGCTCCATGGGCACTCTCAAAGCAGCCCGAGTTGGCACAGGTGGCAGCTTGTCCCTGGGCGGCATCTTCAGATTCGCGGAAATCCAGCAGGCAGCAGGCCACGAAGAGCCGAGGGCCTACCTGGTACTGACAAAGGCTTCTGCCCGGGAAAACAAACCTCAGCACCCCACGTACAGGTCTCAGTTTGCAGAGCTCCATGGGCACTCTCAAAGCTGCCTGAGTAGGCACGGGTGGCAGCCTGTCCCTGGGCGGCATCTTCAGATTCCCGGAAATCCAGAAGGAAGCTGGCTTTGAAGGGCCGTGCGCCTACCTGGTACTGACAAAGGCTTCTGCCCAGGGAAACAAAATTCTACAACACATTTTCCTGGTCTGAGTTTGCAGAGCTCCATGGGCACTCTCAAAGCAGCCCGAGTTGCCACAGGTGGCAGCTTGTCCCAGGGCAGCATCTTGATATTGGCGGAAATCCAGCAGGCAACCGGCCCATAAGTGCCAAGGGCCTACCTGGTACTGACAAATGCTTCTGCCCGGGGAAATAAAACCCACCAACCCACGTTAATGGCCTCAGTTTGCAGAGCTCCATGGGCACTCTCAAAGCAGCCCGAGTTGGCACGGGTGGCAGCTTGTCCCTGGGCGGCATCTTTAGATACGCGGAAATCCCGCTGCCACCCGGCAACGAAGGGCAGACGTCCTACCTGGTACTGACAATGGCTTCTGTACCTGAAAAACAAAATTCGCCAACGCACGTTCCTGGTCTCAGTTTGCAGCGCTCCATGAGTACTCTCAAAGCAGCCCGAGTTGGCACAGGTGGCAGCTTGTCCCTGGGCAGCATCTTCAGATTCGCGAAAACCCAGAAGTCAGCTGGCCCCGAAGGGCGAGGGCCTACCTGGTACTGACAAACGCTTCTGCCCAGGAAAACTAAGCTCACCACACCACATGCCTGCTCCCACTTTTCAGAGGTCCATGTGCACACTCAAAGCAGCCCGAGTTGGCACAGGCGGCAGTTTGTCCCACGGCGGCATCTTCAGATTGGCGGAAATCCAGCAGGCAGCCGGCCCCTAAATTCCAAGGGTCTCCCTGCTACTGACAAAGGCTTCTGCCCCAGAAAAACCAAACTCACCACCCCACATTCCTGGTCTCAGTTTGCAGAGCTCCGTGGGCACTCTCAAAGCAGCCCGAGTTGGCACAGGTGGAAGCTTGTCCCTGGGCGGCATCTTCAGATTCGTGGAAAACCAGCAGGCAGCCGGCCCCGAAGGGCGAGGGCCTACCTGGTACTGACAAAGGCTTCTGCCCGGGGAAAGAAAACTCAGCACCCCACGGTCCTGGTCTCAGTTTGCAGAGCTCCATGGGCAAAATCAATGCAGCCCGAGTTGGCACAGGTGGCAGCTTGCCCCTGGGCGGCATCTTCAGATTCGCGGAAACCCAGCAGGCAGCCGGCCCGAAAGGGCGAGGGCCTACCTGGTACTGACAAAGGCTTCTGCCTCGGAAAAAAACCTCACTTCCCACGTTCTTGGTCTCAGTTTGCAGAGCTCCATGGGCACTCTCAAAGCAGCCCGAGTTGGCACAGGTGGCAGCCTGTTCCTGGGCGGCATCTTCAGATTCGCTGAAATCCAGCAGGCAGCAGGCCACGAAGAGCCGAGGGCCTACCTGGTACTGACAAAGGCTTCTGCCCGGGAAAACAAACCTCAGAACCCCACGTACAGGTCTCAGTTTGCAGAGCTCCATGGGCACTCTCAAAGCTGCCTGAGTAGGCACGGGTGGCAGCTTGTCCATGGGCGGCATCTTCAGATTCCCGGAAATCCAGAAGGAAGCTGGCTTCGAAGGGCCGTGCGCCTACCTGGAACAGACAAAGGCTTCTGCCCAGGGAAACAAAATTCACCAACACATTTTCCTGGTCTGAGTTTGCAGAGCTCCATGGGCACTCTCAAACCAGACCGAGTTGGCACAGGTGGCAGCTTGTCCCTGGGCGGCATCTTGATATTGGCGGAAATCCAGCAGGCAACCGGCCCATTAGTGCCAAGGGCCTACCTGGTACTGACAAATGCTTCTGCCCGGGGAAATAAAACCCACCAACCCACATTAATGGTCTCAGTTTTCAGAGCTCCATGGGCACTCTCAAAGCAGCGCGAGTTGGCACAGGTGGCAGCTTGTCCCTAGGCGGCATCTTTAGATACGCGGAAATCCCGCTGCCACCCGGCCCCGAAGGGCAGACGTCCTACCTGGTACTGACAATGGCTTCTGTACCTGAAAAACAAAATTCGCCAACGCACGTTCCTGGTCTCAGTTTGCAGCGCTCCTTTGGCACTCTCAAAGCAGCCCGAGTTGGCACAGGTGGCAGCTTGTCCCTGGGCAGCATCTTCAGATTCGCGAAAACCCAGCAGGCATCTGGCCCCGAAGGGCGAGGGCCTACCTGGTACTGACAAACGCTTCTGCCCAGGAAAACTAAGCTCACCACGCCACGTGCCTGGTCTCAGTTTGCAGAACTCCATGGGCACACTCGAAGCAGCCCGAGTTGGCACAGGCGGCAGTTTGTCCCACGGCGGCATCTTGATATTCGCGGAAATCCAGCGAGCAGCCGCCCCCAAGGGCCAAGGGCCTACCTGGTACTGACAAAGGCTTCTGCCCGTGGAAAGAAAACCCACCACGCCACGTTCCACATCTCAGTTTGCAGAGTTCCATGGGCACTCTCAAAGCAGCCTGAGTTTGCACAGGTGGCAGCTTGTCCCTGGGCGGCATCTTGATATTTGTGGAAATCCAAAAGGAAGCTGGCCCCGAAGGGCCGGGGCCTACCTGGAACAGACAAAGGCTTCTGCCTCGGAAAAAAACCTCACTTCCCACGTTCTTGGTCTCAGTTTGCAGAGCTCCATGGGCACTCTCAAAGCAGCCCAAGTTGGCACAGGTGGCAGCCTGTTCCTGGGCGGCATCTTCAGATTCCCGGAAATCCAGCAGGCAGCAGGCCACGAAGAGCCGAGGGCCTACCTGGTACTGACAAAGGCTTCTGCCCGGGAAAACAAACCTCAGAACCCCACGTACAGGTCTCAGTTTGCAGAGCTCCATGGGCACTCTCAAAGCTGCCTGAGTAGGCACGGGTGGCAGCTTGTCCATGGGCGGCATCTTCAGATTCCCGGAAATCCAGAAGGAAGCTGGCTTTGAAGGGCCGTGCGCCTACCTGGTACTGACAAAGGCTTCTGCCCAGGGAAACAAAATTCACCAACACATTTTCCTGGTCTGAGTTTGCAGAGCTCCATGGGCACTCTCAAAGCAGCCCGAGTTGGCACAGGTGGCAGCTTGTCCCTGGGCGGCATCTTGATATTGGCGGAAATCCAGCAGGCAACCGGCCCATAAGTGCCAAGGGCCTACCTGGTACTGACAAATGCTTCTGCCTGGGGAAATAAAACCCACCAACCCACATTAATGGTCTCAGTTTTCAGAGCTCCATGGGCACTCTCAAAGCAGCGCGAGTTGGCACGGGTGGCAGCTTGTCCCTAGGCGGCATCTTTAGATACGCGGAAATCCCGCTGCCACCCGGCCCCGAAGGGCAGACGTCCTACCTGGTACTGACAATGGCTTCTGTCCGTGAAAAACAAAATTCGCCAACGCACGTTCCTGGTCTCAGTTTGCAGCGCTCCTTTGGCACTCTCAAAGCAGCCCGAGTTGGCACAGGTGGCAGCTTGTCCCTGGGCTGCATCTTGATATTCGTGGAAATCCAAAAGGCCGCCTGCCCCTGAAGAACAAGGGCCTACCTGGTACTGACAAATGCTTCTGCCCGGGGAAAGAAAACTCAGCACCGCACGGTCCTGGTCTCAATTTGCAGAGCTCCATGGGCACTCTCAAAGCAGCCCGACTTGGCACAGGTGGCAGCTTGCCCCTGGGCGGCATCTTCAGATTCGCGGAAATCCAGCAGGCAGCCGGCCCAAAAGGGCGAGGGCCTACCTGGTACTGACAAAGGCTTCTGCCTCGGAGAAAAACCTCACATCCCACGTTCTTGGTCTCAGTTTGCAGAGCTCCATGGGCACTCTCAAAGCAGCCCGAGTTGGCACAGCTGGCAGCCTGTCCCTGGGCGGCATCTTCAGATTCCCGGAAATCCAGCAGGCAGCAGGCCACGAAGAGCCGAGGGCCTACCTGGTACTGACAAAGGCTTCTGCCCGGGAAAACAAACCTCAGCACCCCACGTACAGGTCTCAGTTTGCAGAGCTCCATGGGCACTCTCAAAGCTGCCTGAGTAGCCACAGGTGGCAGCGTGTCCATGGGCGGCATCTTCAGATTCCCGAAAATCCAGAAGGAAGCTGGCTTCGAAAGTCCCAGGGCCTACCTGGTACTGACAAATGCTTCTGCCCGGGGAAATAAAACAGACCAACCCACGTTAATGGTCTCAGTTTTCAGCGCTCCATGGGCACTCTCAAAGCAGCGCGAGTTGGCACGGGTGGCAGCTTGTCCCTAGGCGGCATATTTAATTACGCGGAAATCCCGCTGCCACCCGGCCCCGAAGGGCAGACGTCCTACCTGGTACTGACAAAGGCTTCTGCCTCTAAAAAAAAACCTCATATCCCACGTTCCTGGTCCCAGTTTGCAGAGCTCCATGGGCATTCTCAAAGCAGCCTGAGTTGCCACAGGTGGCAGCTTGTCCCTGGGCTGCATCTTGATATTCGTGGAAATCCAAAAGGCTGCCTGCCCCTGAAGAACAAGGGCCTACCTGGTACAGACAAAGGCTTCTGCCCGGGGAAAGAAAACTCAGCACCCCACGGTCCTGGTCTCAGTTTGCAGAGCTCCATGGGCACTCTCAAAGCAGCCCGAGTTGGCACAGGTGGCAGCTTGTCCCTGGGCGGCATCTTCAGATTCGCGGAAATCCAGCAGGCAGCAGGCCACGAAGAGCCGAGGGCCTACCTGGTACTGACAAAGGCTTCTGCCCGGGAAAACAAACCTCAGCACCCCACGTACAGGTCTCAGTTTGCAGAGCTCCATGGGCACTCTCAAAGCTGCCTGAGTAGGCACGGGTGGCAGCCTGTCCCTGGGCGGCATCTTCAGATTCCCGGAAATCCAGAAGGAAGCTGGCTTTGAAGGGCCGTGCGCCTACCTGGTACTGACAAAGGCTTCTGCCCAGGGAAACAAAATTCTACAACACATTTTCCTGGTCTGAGTTTGCAGAGCTCCATGGGCACTCTCAAAGCAGCCCGAGTTTCCACAGGTGGCAGCTTGTCCCAGGGCAGCATCTTGATATTGGCGGAAATCCAGCAGGCAACCGGCCCATAAGTGCCAAGGGCCTACCTGGTACTGACAAATGCTTCTGCCCGGGGAAATAAAACCCACCAACCCACGTTAATGGCCTCAGTTTGCAGAGCTCCATGGGCACTCTCAAAGCAGCCCGAGTTGGCACGGGTGGCAGCTTGTCCCTGGGCGGCATCTTTAGATACGCGGAAATCCCGCTGCCACCCGGCAACGAAGGGCAGACGTCCTACCTGGTACTGACAATGGCTTCTGTACCTGAAAAACAAAATTCGCCAACGCACGTTCCTGGTCTCAGTTTGCAGCGCTCCATGAGTACTCTCAAAGCAGCCCGAGTTGGCACAGGTGGCAGCTTGTCCCTGGGCAGCATCTTCAGATTCGCGAAAACCCAGAAGTCAGCTGGCCCCGAAGGGCGAGGGCCTACCTGGTACTGACAAACGCTTCTGCCCAGGAAAACTAAGCTCACCACACCACATGCCTGCTCCCACTTTTCAGAGGTCCATGTGCACACTCAAAGCAGCCCGAGTTGGCACAGGCGGCAGTTTGTCCCACGGCGGCATCTTCAGATTGGCGGAAATCCAGCAGGCAGCCGGCCCCTAAATTCCAAGGGTCTCCCTGCTACTGACAAAGGCTTCTGCCCCAGAAAAACCAAACTCACCACCCCACATTCCTGGTCTCAGTTTGCAGAGCTCCGTGGGCACTCTCAAAGCAGCCCGAGTTGGCACAGGTGGAAGCTTGTCCCTGGGCGGCATCTTCAGATTCGTGGAAAACCAGCAGGCAGCCGGCCCCGAAGGGCGAGGGCCTACCTGGTACTGACAAAGGCTTCTGCCCGGGGAAAGAAAACTCAGCACCCCACGGTCCTGGTCTCAGTTTGCAGAGCTCCATGGGCAAAATCAATGCAGCCCGAGTTGGCACAGGTGGCAGCTTGCCCCTGGGCGGCATCTTCAGATTCGCGGAAACCCAGCAGGCAGCCGGCCCGAAAGGGCGAGGGCCTACCTGGTACTGACAAAGGCTTCTGCCTCGGAAAAAAACCTCACTTCCCACGTTCTTGGTCTCAGTTTGCAGAGCTCCATGGGCACTCTCAAAGCAGCCCGAGTTGGCACAGGTGGCAGCCTGTTCCTGGGCGGCATCTTCAGATTCGCTGAAATCCAGCAGGCAGCAGGCCACGAAGAGCCGAGGGCCTACCTGGTACTGACAAAGGCTTCTGCCCGGGAAAACAAACCTCAGAACCCCACGTACAGGTCTCAGTTTGCAGAGCTCCATGGGCACTCTCAAAGCTGCCTGAGTAGGCACGGGTGGCAGCTTGTCCATGGGCGGCATCTTCAGATTCCCGGAAATCCAGAAGGAAGCTGGCTTCGAAGGGCCGTGCGCCTACCTGGAACAGACAAAGGCTTCTGCCCAGGGAAACAAAATTCACCAACACATTTTCCTGGTCTGAGTTTGCAGAGCTCCATGGGCACTCTCAAACCAGACCGAGTTGGCACAGGTGGCAGCTTGTCCCTGGGCGGCATCTTGATATTGGCGGAAATCCAGCAGGCAACCGGCCCATTAGTGCCAAGGGCCTACCTGGTACTGACAAATGCTTCTGCCCGGGGAAATAAAACCCACCAACCCACATTAATGGTCTCAGTTTTCAGAGCTCCATGGGCACTCTCAAAGCAGCGCGAGTTGGCACAGGTGGCAGCTTGTCCCTAGGCGGCATCTTTAGATACGCGGAAATCCCGCTGCCACCCGGCCCCGAAGGGCAGACGTCCTACCTGGTACTGACAATGGCTTCTGTACCTGAAAAACAAAATTCGCCAACGCACGTTCCTGGTCTCAGTTTGCAGCGCTCCTTTGGCACTCTCAAAGCAGCCCGAGTTGGCACAGGTGGCAGCTTGTCCCTGGGCAGCATCTTCAGATTCGCGAAAACCCAGCAGGCATCTGGCCCCGAAGGGCGAGGGCCTACCTGGTACTGACAAACGCTTCTGCCCAGGAAAACTAAGCTCACCACGCCACGTGCCTGGTCTCAGTTTGCAGAACTCCATGGGCACACTCGAAGCAGCCCGAGTTGGCACAGGCGGCAGTTTGTCCCACGGCGGCATCTTGATATTCGCGGAAATCCAGCGAGCAGCCGCCCCCAAGGGCCAAGGGCCTACCTGGTACTGACAAAGGCTTCTGCCCGTGGAAAGAAAACCCACCACGCCACGTTCCACATCTCAGTTTGCAGAGTTCCATGGGCACTCTCAAAGCAGCCTGAGTTTGCACAGGTGGCAGCTTGTCCCTGGGCGGCATCTTGATATTTGTGGAAATCCAAAAGGAAGCTGGCCCCGAAAGGCTGTGGGCCTACCTGGAACAGACAAAGGCTTCTGCCCAGGGAAACAAAATTCGCCAACACACGTTCATGGTCTCAGTTTGCAGAGCTCCATGGGCACTCTCAAAGCAGCCCGAGTTGGCACAGGTGGCAGCTTGTCCCTGGGCGGCATCTTGATATTGGCGGAAATCCAGCAGGCAGCCGGCCCCGAAGGGCGAGGGCCTACCTGGTACTGACAAAGGCTTCTGCCCGGGAAAACAGAACTCACCAACCCATGTTCCTGGTCCCAGTTTGCAGAGCTCCATGGGCACAATCAATGCAGCCCGAGTTGGCACAGGTGGCAGCTTGTCCCTGGGCTCCATCTTGATATTTGTGGAAATCCAAAAGGAAGCTGGCCCCGAAGGGCCGTGGGCCTACCTGGAACAGACAAAGGCTTCTGCCTCGGAATAAAACCTCACTTCCCACGTTCTTGGTCTCAGTTTGCAGAGCTCCATGGGCACTCTCAAAGCAGCCCAAGTTGGCACAGGTGGCAGCCTGTTCCTGGGCGGCATCTTCAGATTCCCGGAAATCCAGCAGGCAGCAGGCCACGAAGAGCCGAGGGCCTACCTGGTACTGACAAAGGCTTCTGCCCGGGAAAACAAACCTCAGAACCCCACGTACAGGTCTCAGTTTGCAGAGCTCCATGGGCACTCTCAAAGCTGCCTGAGTAGGCACGGGTGGCAGCTTGTCCATGGGCGGCATCTTCAGATTCCCGGAAATCCAGAAGGAAGCTGGCTTTGAAGGGCCGTGCGCCTACCTGGTACTGACAAAGGCTTCTGCCCAGGGAAACAAAATTCACCAACACATTTTCCTGGTCTGAGTTTGCAGAGCTCCATGGGCACTCTCAAAGCAGCCCGAGTTGGCACAGGTGGCAGCTTGTCCCTGGGCGGCATCTTGATATTGGCGGAAATCCAGCAGGCAACCGGCCCATAAGTGCCAAGGGCCTACCTGGTACTGACAAATGCTTCTGCCTGGGGAAATAAAACCCACCAACCCACATTAATGGTCTCAGTTTTCAGAGCTCCATGGGCACTCTCAAAGCAGCGCGAGTTGGCATGGGTGGCAGCTTGTCCCTAGGCGGCATCTTTAGATACGCGGAAATCCCGCTGCCACCCGGCCCCGAAGGGCAGACGTCCTACCTGGTACTGACAATGGCTTCTGTCCGTGAAAAACAAAATTCGCCAACGCACGTTCCTGGTCTCAGTTTGCAGCGCTCCTTTGGCACTCTCAAAGCAGCCCGAGTTGGCACAGGTGGCAGCTTGTCCCTGGGCTGCATCTTGATATTCGTGGAAATCCAAAAGGCCGCCTGCCCCTGAAGAACAAGGGCCTACCTGGTACTGACAAATGCTTCTGCCCGGGGAAAGAAAACTCAGCACCGCACGGTCCTGGTCTCAATTTGCAGAGCTCCATGGGCACTCTCAAAGCAGCCCGACTTGGCACAGGTGGCAGCTTGCCCCTGGGCGGCATCTTCAGATTCGCGGAAATCCAGCAGGCAGCCGGCCCAAAAGGGCGAGGGCCTACCTGGTACTGACAAAGGCTTCTGCCTCGGAGAAAAACCTCACATCCCACGTTCTTGGTCTCAGTTTGCAGAGCTCCATGGGCACTCTCAAAGCAGCCCGAGTTGGCACAGCTGGCAGCCTGTCCCTGGGCGGCATCTTCAGATTCCCGGAAATCCAGCAGGCAGCAGGCCACGAAGAGCCGAGGGCCTACCTGGTACTGACAAAGGCTTCTGCCCGGGAAAACAAACCTCAGCACCCCACGTACAGGTCTCAGTTTGCAGAGCTCCATGGGCACTCTCAAAGCTGCCTGAGTAGCCACAGGTGGCAGCGTGTCCATGGGCGGCATCTTCAGATTCCCGAAAATCCAGAAGGAAGCTGGCTTCGAAAGTCCCAGGGCCTACCTGGTACTGACAAATGCTTCTGCCCGGGGAAATAAAACAGACCAACCCACGTTAATGGTCTCAGTTTTCAGCGCTCCATGGGCACTCTCAAAGCAGCGCGAGTTGGCACGGGTGGCAGCTTGTCCCTAGGCGGCATATTTAATTACGCGGAAATCCCGCTGCCACCCGGCCCCGAAGGGCAGACGTCCTACCTGGTACTGACAAAGGCTTCTGTCCGTGAAAAACAAAATTCGCCAACGCACGTTCCTGGTCTCAGTTTGCAGCGCTCCATTGGCACTCTCAAAGCAGCCCGAGTTGGCACAGGTGCCGGCTTGTCCGTGGGCAGCATTTCAGATTCGCGAAAACCCAGCGGGCAGCTGGCCCCGAAGGGCGAGGGCCTACCTGGTACTGAAAAAGGCTTCTGCCCGGGAAAACAAAACTCAGCAACCCAGGTCCATGGTCTCAGTTTGCAGAGCTCCATGGGCACTCTCAAAGCAGCCCGAGTTGGCACAGGTAGCAGCTTGTCCCTGGGCGGCATCTTGATATTTGTGGAAATCCAGCAGGCAGCCGGCCCCGAAGGGTGAGGGCCTACCTGGTACCGACAAAGTCTTCTGCCCGGGGAAAGAAAACCCACCACCCCACGTTCCTGGTCTCAGTTTGCAGAGTTCCATGGGCACTCTCAAAGCAGACCGAGTTAGCACAGGTGGCAGCTTGTCCCTGGGCGGCATCTTGATATTTGTGGAAATCCAAAAGGAAGCCTGCCCCGAAGGGCCGTGGGCCTACCTGGAACAGACAAAGGCTTCTGCCCAGGGAAACAAAATTCGACAACACACGTTCATGGTCTCAGTTTGCAGAGCTCCATGGGCACTCTCAAAGCAGCCTGAGTTGGAACAGGTGGCAGCTTGTCCCTGGGGGGCATCTTGATATTGGCGGAAATCCAGCAGGCAACCGGCCCATAAGTGCAAAGGGCCTACCTGATACTGACAAAGGCTTCTGCCCAGGAAAAAAAAAACCACCACCCCACGTTCCGGGTCTCAGTTTGCAGAGCTCTATGGGCACTCTCAAAGCAGCCTGAGTTGGCACAGGTGGCAGCTTGTCCCTGGGTGGCATCTTCAAATTCGCGGATATCCTGCAGCCAGACAGTCAAAAAGGGCCGAGGGCCTACCTGGTACTGACAAAGGCTTCTGCCCGGGGAAAGAAAACTCAGCACCCCACGGTCCTGGTCTCAGTTTGCAGCGCTCCGTGGGCACTCTCAAAGCAGCCTGAGTTGGCACAGGTAGCAGTTTGTCCCTGGGCAGCATCTTCAGATTCGCGAAAACCCAAAAGGAAGCTGGCCCCGAAGGTCGAGGGCCTACCTGGTACTGACAAATGCTTCCGCCCGGGAAACTAAGCTCACCATACCACGTGCCTGGTCTCAGTTTGCAGAACTCCATGGGCACACTCAAAGCAGCCCGAGTTGGCACAGGCGGCAGTTTGTCCCACGGCGGCATCTTCAGATTGGCGGAAATCCAGCAGGCAGCCGGCCCCTAAATTCCAAGGGTCTCCCTGCTACTGACAAAGGCTTCTGCCCCAGAAAAACCAAACTCACCACCCCACATTCCTGGTCTCAGTTTGCAGAGCTCCGTGGGCACTCTCAAAGCAGCCCGAGTTGGCACAGGTGGAAGCTTGTCCCTGGGCGGCATCTTCAGATTCGCGGAAAACCAGCAGGCAGCCGGCCCCGAAGGGCGAGGGCCTACCTGGTACTGACAAAGGCTTCTGCCCGGGGAAAGAAAACTCAGCACCCCACGGTCCTGGTCTCAGTTTGCAGAGCTCCATGGGCACAATCAATGCAGCCCGAGTTGGCACAGGTGGCAGCTTGCCCCTGGGCGGCATCTTCAGATTCGCGGAAATCCAGCAGGCAGCCGGCCCGAAAGGGCGAGGGCCTACCTGGT
Organism: Motacilla alba alba; assembly: GCF_015832195.1. Classification (NCBI taxonomy): domain Eukaryota; kingdom Metazoa; phylum Chordata; class Aves; order Passeriformes; family Motacillidae; genus Motacilla; species Motacilla alba. The sequence continues at coordinate 15,302 of NW_024037198.1, read as the reverse complement.
ACTGACAAACGCTTCTGCCCAGGAAAACTAAGCTCACCACACCACATGCCTGGTCCCAGTTTTCAGAGGTCCATGTGCACACTCAAAGCAGGCCGAGTTGGCACAGGCGGCAGTTTGTCCCACGGCGGCATCTTGATATTGGAGGAAATCCAGCAGGCAGACGGCCCCTAAGGACTGAGGGCCTACCTGATACTGACAAAGGCTTCTGCCCAGGAAAAAAAAACCCACCACCCCACGTTCCGGGTCTCAGTTTGCAGAGCTCTATGGGTACTCTCAAAGCAGCCTGAGTTGGCACAGGTGGCAGCTTGTCCCTCGGTGGCATCTTCAAAGTCGCGGATATCCTGCAGCCAGACAGTCAAAAAGGGCCGAGGGCCTACCTGGTACTGACAAAGGCTTCTGCCCGGGGAAAGAAAACTCAGCACCCCACGGTCCTGGTCTCAGTGTGCAGAGCTCCGTGGGCACTCTCAAAGCAGCCTGAGTTGGCACAGGTGGCAGCTTGTCCCTGGGCAGCATCTTCAGATTCGCGAAAACCCAAAAGGAAGCTGGCCCCGAAGGTCGAGGGCCTACCTGGTACTGACAAATGCTTCCGCCCGGGAAACTAAGCTCACCATACCACGTGCCTGGTCTCAGTTTGCAGAACTCCATGGGCACACTCAAAGCAGCCCGAGTTGGCACAGGCGGCAGTTTGTCCCACGGCGGCATCTTGATATTCGCGGAAATCCAGCGAGCAGCCGCCCCAAAGGGCCAAGGGCCTACCTGGTACTGACAAAGGCTTCTGCCCGGGGAAAGAAAACCCCCCACGCCACGTTCCTGGTCTCAGTTTGCAGAGCTCCATGGGCACTCTCAAAGCAGCCCGAGTTGGCACAGGTGGCAGCTTGTCCCTGGGCGGCATCTTGATATTGGCGGAAATCCAGCAGGCAGCCGGCCCCGAAGGGCGAGGGCCTACCTGGTACTGACAAAGGCTTCTGCCTCGGAAAAAAACCCTCACATCCCACTTTCCTGGTCCCAGTTTGCAGAGCTCCATTGGCACTCTCAAAGCAGCCCGAGTTGGCACAGGTGGCAGCTGGTCCCTGGGCAGCATCTTCAGATTCGCGAAAACCAGCAGGCAGCTGGCCCCGAAGGGCGAGGGCCTACCTGGTACTGACAAAGGCTTCTGCCCGGGAAAAACAAACCTACCAACCCACGTTCCTGGTCTCAGTTTGCAGAGCTCCATGGGCACTCTCAAAGCAGCCCAAGTTGGCACAGGTGGCAGCTTGTCCCTGGGCGGCATCTTCAGATTCGCGGCAATCAAGAAGGACGCTGGCCCCAAACGACCGTAGGCCTACCTGGTACTGAGGAATGTTTGTGCGCAGGGAATCAAAATTCGCCACCCCACATTCCTGGTCGCAGTTTTCAGAGCTCCGTGGGCACGCTCAAAGCAGCTCGATTTGCCACAGGTGGCAGCTTGTCCCTGGGCGGCATCTTCAGATTCGCGGAAATCCAGCTGCCAGCCTACCGCTATGGGAAATGGTCCGAACTGGTACAGACAAAGGCTTCTTCCCCGGAAAACAAAACTCACCCACCCACGTTCCTGGTCTCACTTTGCAGAACTCCATGGGCACTTTCAAAGCAGTCCGAGTTGCCACAGGTGGCAGCTTGTCCCTGGGCGGCATCTTCAGATTCGTGGAAATCCAGAAGAAAGCTGGCCCTGAAGGACCAATGGCCTACCTGGTACTGACAAAGACTTTTGCCTAGGGATATAAAATTCGCCAATACACGTTCCTGGTTTCTGTTTGCAGAGCCCCATGGGCACTCTGTAAGCAGCCCAAGTAGGCACAGGTGGCAGCTTGTCCCTGGGCGGCATCTTCAGATTGGCGGAAATCCAGCAGGCAGCCCGCTTCTAAATTCCAAGGTCCTCCCTGCTACTGACAAAGGCTTCTGCCCCAGAAAAACCAAACTCACCACCCCACATTCCTGGTCTCAGTTTGCAGAGCTCCGTGGGCACTCTCAAAGCAGCCCGAGTTGGCACAGGTGGAAGCTTGTCCCTGGGCGGCATCTTCAGATTCGCAGAAACCCAGCAGGCAGCCGGCCCCGAAGGGCGAGGGCCTACCTGGTACTGACAAAGGCTTCTGCCTCTAAAAAAAAACCTCATATCCCACGTTCCTGGTCCCAGTTTGCAGAGCTCCATGGGCATTCTCAAAGCAGCCTGAGTTGCCACAGGTGGCAGCTTGTCCCTGGGCTGCATCTTGATATTCGTGGAAATCCAAAAGGCTGCCTGCCCCTGAAGAACAAGGGCCTACCTGGTACAGACAAAGGCTTCTGCCCGGGGAAAGAAAACTCAGCACCCCACGGTCCTGGTCTCAGTTTGCAGAGCTCCATGGGCACTCTCAAAGCAGCCCGAGTTGGCACAGGTGGCAGCTTGTCCCTGGGCGGCATCTTCAGATTCGCGGAAATCCAGCAGGCAGCAGGCCACGAAGAGCCGAGGGCCTACCTGGTACTGACAAAGGCTTCTGCCCGGGAAAACAAACCTCAGCACCCCACGTACAGGTCTCAGTTTGCAGAGCTCCATGGGCACTCTCAAAGCTGCCTGAGTAGGCACGGGTGGCAGCCTGTCCCTGGGCGGCATCTTCAGATTCCCGGAAATCCAGAAGGAAGCTGGCTTTGAAGGGCCGTGCGCCTACCTGGTACTGACAAAGGCTTCTGCCCAGGGAAACAAAATTCTACAACACATTTTCCTGGTCTGAGTTTGCAGAGCTCCATGGGCACTCTCAAAGCAGCCCGAGTTGGCACAGGTGGCAGCTTGTCCCAGGGCAGCATCTTGATATTGGCGGAAATCCAGCAGGCAACCGGCCCATAAGTGCCAAGGGCCTACCTGGTACTGACAAATGCTTCTGCCCGGGGAAATAAAACCCACCAACCCACGTTAATGGCCTCAGTTTGCAGAGCTCCATGGGCACTCTCAAAGCAGCCCGAGTTGGCACGGGTGGCAGCTTGTCCCTGGGCGGCATCTTTAGATACGCGGAAATCCCGCTGCCACCCGGCAACGAAGGGCAGACGTCCTACCTGGTACTGACAATGGCTTCTGTACCTGAAAAACAAAATTCGCCAACGCACGTTCCTGGTCTCAGTTTGCAGCGCTCCATGAGTACTCTCAAAGCAGCCCGAGTTGGCACAGGTGGCAGCTTGTCCCTGGGCAGCATCTTCAGATTCGCGAAAACCCAGAAGTCAGCTGGCCCCGAAGGGCGAGGGCCTACCTGGTACTGACAAACGCTTCTGCCCAGGAAAACTAAGCTCACCACACCACATGCCTGGTCCCAGTTTTCAGAGGTCCATGTGCACACTCAAAGCAGCCCGAGTTGGCACAGGCGGCAGTTTGTCCCACGGCGGCATCTTCAGATTGGCGGAAATCCAGCAGGCAGCCGGCCCCTAAATTCCAAGGGTCTCCCTGCTACTGACAAAGGCTTCTGCCCCAGAAAAACCAAACTCACCACCCCACATTCCTGGTCTCAGTTTGCAGAGCTCCGTGGGCACTCTCAAAGCAGCCCGAGTTGGCACAGGTGGAAGCTTGTCCCTGGGCGGCATCTTCAGATTCGTGGAAAACCAGCAGGCAGCCGGCCCCGAAGGGCGAGGGCCTACCTGGTACTGACAAAGGCTTCTGCCCGGGGAAAGAAAACTCAGCACCCCACGGTCCTGGTCTCAGTTTGCAGAGCTCCATGGGCAAAATCAATGCAGCCCGAGTTGGCACAGGTGGCAGCTTGCCCCTGGGCGGCATCTTCAGATTCGCGGAAACCCAGCAGGCAGCCGGCCCGAAAGGGCGAGGGCCTACCTGGTACTGACAAAGGCTTCTGCCTCGGAAAAAAACCTCACTTCCCACGTTCTTGGTCTCAGTTTGCAGAGCTCCATGGGCACTCTCAAAGCAGCCCGAGTTGGCACAGGTGGCAGCCTGTTCCTGGGCGGCATCTTCAGATTCGCTGAAATCCAGCAGGCAGCAGGCCACGAAGAGCCGAGGGCCTACCTGGTACTGACAAAGGCTTCTGCCCGGGAAAACAAACCTCAGAACCCCACGTACAGGTCTCAGTTTGCAGAGCTCCATGGGCACTCTCAAAGCTGCCTGAGTAGGCACGGGTGGCAGCTTGTCCATGGGCGGCATCTTCAGATTCCCGGAAATCCAGAAGGAAGCTGGCTTCGAAGGGCCGTGCGCCTACCTGGAACAGACAAAGGCTTCTGCCCAGGGAAACAAAATTCACCAACACATTTTCCTGGTCTGAGTTTGCGGAGCTCCATGGGCACTCTCAAACCAGCCCGAGTTGGCACAGGTGGCAGCTTGTCCCTGGGCGGCATCTTGATATTGGCGGAAATCCAGCAGGCAACCGGCCCATTAGTGCCAAGGGCCTACCTGGTACTGACAAATGCTTCTGCCCGGGGAAATAAAACCCACCAACCCACATTAATGGTCTCAGTTTTCAGAGCTCCATGGGCACTCTCAAAGCAGCGCGAGTTGGCACAGGTGGCAGCTTGTCCCTAGGCGGCATCTTTAGATACGCGGAAATCCCGCTGCCACCCGGCCCCGAAGGGCAGACGTCCTACCTGGTACTGACAATGGCTTCTGTACCTGAAAAACAAAATTCGCCAACGCACGTTCCTGGTCTCAGTTTGCAGCGCTCCTTTGGCACTCTCAAAGCAGCCCGAGTTGGCACAGGTGGCAGCTTGTCCCTGGGCAGCATCTTCAGATTCGCGAAAACCCAGCAGGCATCTGGCCCCGAAGGGCGAGGGCCTACCTGGTACTGACAAACGCTTCTGCCCAGGAAAACTAAGCTCACCACGCCACGTGCCTGGTCTCAGTTTGCAGAACTCCATGGGCACACTCGAAGCAGCCCGAGTTGGCACAGGCGGCAGTTTGTCCCACGGCGGCATCTTGATATTCGCGGAAATCCAGCGAGCAGCCGCCCCCAAGGGCCAAGGGCCTACCTGGTACTGACAAAGGCTTCTGCCCGTGGAAAGAAAACCCACCACGCCACGTTCCACATCTCAGTTTGCAGAGTTCCATGGGCACTCTCAAAGCAGCCTGAGTTTGCACAGGTGGCAGCTTGTCCCTGGGCGGCATCTTGATATTTGTGGAAATCCAAAAGGAAGCTGGCCCCGAAAAGCTGTGGGCCTACCTGGAACAGACAAAGGCTTCTGCCCAGGGAAACAAAATTCGCCAACACACGTTCATGGTCTCAGTTTGCAGAGCTCCATGGGCACTCTCAAAGCAGCGCGAGTTGGCACAGGTGGCAGCTTGTCCCTGGGCGGCATCTTGATATTGGCGGAAATCCAGCAGGCAGCCGGCCCCGAAGGGCGAGGGCCTACCTGGTACTGACAAAGGCTTCTGCCCGGGAAAACAGAACTCACCAACCCATGTTCCTGGTCCCAGTTTGCAGAGCTCCATGGGCACAATCAATGCAGCCCGAGTTGGCACAGGTGGCAGCTTGTCCCTGGGCTCCATCTTGATATTTGTGGAAATCCAAAAGGAAGCTGGCCCCGAAGGGCCGTGGGCCTACCTGGAACAGACAAAGGCTTCTGCCTCGGAAAAAAAACTCACTTCCCACGTTCTTGGTCTCAGTTTGCAGAGCTCCATGGGCACTCTCAAAGCAGCCCAAGTTGGCACAGGTGGCAGCCTGTTCCTGGGCGGCATCTTCAGATTCCCGGAAATCCAGCAGGCAGCAGGCCACGAAGAGCCGAGGGCCTACCTGGTACTGACAAAGGCTTCTGCCCGGGAAAACAAACCTCAGAACCCCACGTACAGGTCTCAGTTTGCAGAGCTCCATGGGCACTCTCAAAGCTGCCTGAGTAGGCACGGGTGGCAGCTTGTCCATGGGCGGCATCTTCAGATTCCCGGAAATCCAGAAGGAAGCTGGCTTTGAAGGGCCGTGCGCCTACCTGGTACTGACAAAGGCTTCTGCCCAGGGAAACAAAATTCACCAACACATTTTCCTGGTCTGAGTTTGCAGAGCTCCATGGGCACTCTCAAAGCAGCCCGAGTTGGCACAGGTGGCAGCTTGTCCCTGGGCGGCATCTTGATATTGGCGGAAATCCAGCAGGCAACCGGCCCATAAGTGCCAAGGGCCTACCTGGTACTGACAAATGCTTCTGCCCGGGGAAATAAAACCCACCAACCCACATTAATGGTCTCAGTTTTCAGAGCTCCATGGGCACTCTCAAAGCAGCACGAGTTGGCACGGGTGGCAGCTTGTCCCTAGGCGGCATCTTTAGATACGCGGAAATCCCGCTGCCACCCGGCCCCGAAGGGCAGACGTCCTACCTGGTACTGACAATGGCTTCTGTCCGTGAAAAACAAAATTCGCCAACGCACGTTCCTGGTCTCAGTTTGCAGCGCTCCTTTGGCACTCTCAAAGCAGCCCGAGTTGGCACAGGTGGCAGCTTGTCCCTGGGCTGCATCTTGATATTCGTGGAAATCCAAAAGGCCGCCTGCCCCTGAAGAACAAGGGCCTACCTGGTACTGACAAATGCTTCTGCCCGGGGAAAGAAAACTCAGCACCGCACGGTCCTGGTCTCAATTTGCAGAGCTCCATGGGCACTCTCAAAGCAGCCCGAGTTGGCACAGGTGGCAGCTTGCCCCTGGGCGGCATCTTCAGATTCGCGGAAATCCAGCAGGCAGCCGGCCCAAAAGGGCGAGGGCCTACCTGGCACTGACAAAGGCTTCTGCCTCGGAGAAAAACCTCACATCCCACGTTCTTGGTCTCAGTTTGCAGAGCTCCATGGGCACTCTCAAAGCAGCCCGAGTTGGCACAGCTGGCAGCCTGTCCCTGGGCGGCATCTTCAGATTCCCGGAAATCCAGCAGGCAGCAGGCCACGAAGAGCCGAGGGCCTACCTGGTACTGACAAAGGCTTCTGCCCGGGAAAACAAACCTCAGCACCCCACGTACAGGTCTCAGTTTGCAGAGCTCCATGGGCACTCTCAAAGCTGCCTGAGTAGCCACAGGTGGCAGCGTGTCCATGGGCGGCATCTTCAGATTCCCGAAAATCCAGAAGGAAGCTGGCTTCGAAAGTCCCAGGGCCTACCTGGTACTGACAAATGCTTCTGCCCGGGGAAATAAAACAGACCAACCCACGTTAATGGTCTCAGTTTTCAGCGCTCCATGGGCACTCTCAAAGCAGCGCGAGTTGGCACGGGTGGCAGCTTGTCCCTAGGCGGCATATTTAATTACGCGGAAATCCCGCTGCCACCCGGCCCCGAAGGGCAGACGTCCTACCTGGTACTGACAAAGGCTTCTGTCCGTGAAAAACAAAATTCGCCAACGCACGTTCCTGGTCTCAGTTTGCAGCGCTCCATTGGCACTCTCAAAGCAGCCCGAGTTGGCACAGGTGCCGGCTTGTCCGTGGGCAGCATTTCAGATTCGCGAAAACCCAGCGGGCAGCTGGCCCCGAAGGGCGAGGGCCTACCTGGTACTGAAAAAGGCTTCTGCCCGGGAAAACAAAACTCAGCAACCCAGGTCCATGGTCTCAGTTTGCAGAGCTCCATGGGCACTCTCAAAGCAGCCCGAGTTGGCACAGGTAGCAGCTTGTCCCTGGGCGGCATCTTGATATTTGCGGAAATCCAGCAGGCAGCCGGCCCCGAAGGGTGAGGGCCTACCTGGTACCGACAAAGTCTTCTGCCCGGGGAAAGAAAACCCACCACCCCACGTTCCTGGTCTCAGTTTGCAGAGTTCCATGGGCACTCTCAAAGCAGACCGAGTTAGCACAGGTGGCAGCTTGTCCCTGGGCGGCATCTTGATATTTGTGGAAATCCAAAAGGAAGCCGGCCCCGAAGGGCCGTGGGCCTACCTGGAACAGACAAAGGCTTCTGCCCAGGGAAACAAAATTCGACAACACACGTTCATGGTCTCAGTTTGCAGAGCTCCATGGGCACTCTCAAAGCAGCCTGAGTTGGAACAGGTGGCAGCTTGTCCCTGGGGGGCATCTTGATATTGGCGGAAATCCAGCAGGCAACCAGCCCATAAGTGCAAAGGGCCTACCTGATACTGACAAAGGCTTCTGCCCAGGAAAAAAAAAACCACCACCCCACGTTCCGGGTCTCAGTTTGCAGAGCTCTATGGGCACTCTCAAAGCAGCCTGAGTTGGCACAGGTGGCAGCTTGTCCCTGGGTGGCATCTTCAAATTCGCGGATATCCTGCAGCCAGACATCCAAAAAGGGCCGAGGGCCTACCTGGTACTGACAAAGGCTTCTGCCCGGGGAAAGAAAACTCAGCACCCCACGGTCCTGGTCTCAGTTTGCAGCGCTCCGTGGGCACTCTCAAAGCAGCCTGAGTTGGCACAGGTAGCAGTTTGTCCCTGGGCAGCATCTTCAGATTCGCGAAAACCCAAAAGGAAGCTGGCCCCGAAGGTCGAGGGCCTACCTGGTACTGACAAATGCTTCCGCCCGGGAAACTAAGCTCACCATACCACGTGCCTGGTCTCAGTTTGCAGAACTCCATGGGCACACTCAAAGCAGCCCGAGTTGGCACAGGCGGCAGTTTGTCCCACGGCGGCATCTTCAGATTGGCGGAAATCCAGCAGGCAGCCGGCCCCTAAATTCCAAGGGTCTCCCTGCTACTGACAAAGGCTTCTGCCCCAGAAAAACCAAACTCACCACCCCACATTCCTGGTCTCAGTTTGCAGAGCTCCGTGGGCACTCTCAAAGCAGCCCGAGTTGGCACAGGTGGAAGCTTGTCCCTGGGCGGCATCTTCAGATTCGCGGAAAACCAGCAGGCAGCCGGCCCCGAAGGGCGAGGGCCTACCTGGTACTGACAAAGGCTTCTGCCCGGGGAAAGAAAACTCAGCACCCCACGGTCCTGGTCTCAGTTTGCAGAGCTCCATGGGCACAATCAATGCAGCCCGAGTTGGCACAGGTGGCAGCTTGCCCCTGGGCGGCATCTTCAGATTCGCGGAAATCCAGCAGGCAGCCGGCCCGAAAGGGCGAGGGCCTACCTGGTACTGACAAACGCTTCTGCCCAGGAAAACTAAGCTCACCACACCACATGCCTGGTCCCAGTTTTCAGAGGTCCATGTGCACACTCAAAGCAGGCCGAGTTGGCACAGGCGGCAGTTTGTCCCACGGCGGCATCTTGATATTGGAGGAAATCCAGCAGGCAGACGGCCCCTAAGGACTGAGGGCCTACCTGATACTGACAAAGGCTTCTGCCCAGGAAAAAAAAACCCACCACCCCACGTTCCGGGTCTCAGTTTGCAGAGCTCTATGGGTACTCTCAAAGCAGCCTGAGTTGGCACAGGTGGCAGCTTGTCCCTCGGTGGCATCTTCAAAGTCGCGGATATCCTGCAGCCAGACAGTCAAAAAGGGCCGAGGGCCTACCTGGTACTGACAAAGGCTTCTGCCCGGGGAAAGAAAACTCAGCACCCCACGGTCCTGGTCTCAGTGTGCAGAGCTCCGTGGGCACTCTCAAAGCAGCCTGAGTTGGCACAGGTGGCAGCTTGTCCCTGGGCAGCATCTTCAGATTCGCGAAAACCCAAAAGGAAGCTGGCCCCGAAGGTCGAGGGCCTACCTGGTACTGACAAATGCTTCCGCCCGGGAAACTAAGCTCACCATACCACGTGCCTGGTCTCAGTTTGCAGAACTCCATGGGCACACTCAAAGCAGCCCGAGTTGGCACAGGCGGCAGTTTGTCCCACGGCGGCATCTTGATATTCGCGGAAATCCAGCGAGCAGCCGCCCCAAAGGGCCAAGGGCCTACCTGGTACTGACAAAGGCTTCTGCCCGGGGAAAGAAAACCCCCCACGCCACGTTCCTGGTCTCAGTTTGCAGAGCTCCATGGGCACTCTCAAAGCAGCCCGAGTTGGCACAGGTGGCAGCTTGTCCCTGGGCGGCATCTTGATATTGGCGGAAATCCAGCAGGCAGCCGGCCCCGAAGGGCGAGGGCCTACCTGGTACTGACAAAGGCTTCTGCCTCGGAAAAAAACCCTCACATCCCACTTTCCTGGTCCCAGTTTGCAGAGCTCCATTGGCACTCTCAAAGCAGCCCGAGTTGGCACAGGTGGCAGCTGGTCCCTGGGCAGCATCTTCAGATTCGCGAAAACCAGCAGGCAGCTGGCCCCGAAGGGCGAGGGCCTACCTGGTACTGACAAAGGCTTCTGCCCGGGAAAAACAAACCTACCAACCCACGTTCCTGGTCTCAGTTTGCAGAGCTCCATGGGCACTCTCAAAGCAGCCCAAGTTGGCACAGGTGGCAGCTTGTCCCTGGGCGGCATCTTCAGATTCGCGGCAATCAAGAAGGACGCTGGCCCCAAACGACCGTAGGCCTACCTGGTACTGAGGAATGTTTGTGCGCAGGGAATCAAAATTCGCCACCCCACATTCCTGGTCGCAGTTTTCAGAGCTCCGTGGGCACGCTCAAAGCAGCTCGATTTGCCACAGGTGGCAGCTTGTCCCTGGGCGGCATCTTCAGATTCGCGGAAATCCAGCTGCCAGCCTACCGCTATGGGAAATGGTCCGAACTGGTACAGACAAAGGCTTCTTCCCCGGAAAACAAAACTCACCCACCCACGTTCCTGGTCTCACTTTGCAGAACTCCATGGGCACTTTCAAAGCAGTCCGAGTTGCCACAGGTGGCAGCTTGTCCCTGGGCGGCATCTTCAGATTCGTGGAAATCCAGAAGAAAGCTGGCCCTGAAGGACCAATGGCCTACCTGGTACTGACAAAGACTTTTGCCTAGGGATATAAAATTCGCCAATACACGTTCCTGGTTTCTGTTTGCAGAGCCCCATGGGCACTCTGTAAGCAGCCCAAGTAGGCACAGGTGGCAGCTTGTCCCTGGGCGGCATCTTCAGATTGGCGGAAATCCAGCAGGCAGCCCGCTTCTAAATTCCAAGGTCCTCCCTGCTACTGACAAAGGCTTCTGCCCCAGAAAAACCAAACTCACCACCCCACATTCCTGGTCTCAGTTTGCAGAGCTCCGTGGGCACTCTCAAAGCAGCCCGAGTTGGCACAGGTGGAAGCTTGTCCCTGGGCGGCATCTTCAGATTCGCAGAAACCCAGCAGGCAGCCGGCCCCGAAGGGCGAGGGCCTACCTGGTACTGACAAAGGCTTCTGCCTCTAAAAAAAAACCTCATATCCCACGTTCCTGGTCCCAGTTTGCAGAGCTCCATGGGCATTCTCAAAGCAGCCTGAGTTGCCACAGGTGGCAGCTTGTCCCTGGGCTGCATCTTGATATTCGTGGAAATCCAAAAGGCTGCCTGCCCCTGAAGAACAAGGGCCTACCTGGTACAGACAAAGGCTTCTGCCCGGGGAAAGAAAACTCAGCACCCCACGGTCCTGGTCTCAGTTTGCAGAGCTCCATGGGCACTCTCAAAGCAGCCCGAGTTGGCACAGGTGGCAGCTTGTCCCTGGGCGGCATCTTCAGATTCGCGGAAATCCAGCAGGCAGCAGGCCACGAAGAGCCGAGGGCCTACCTGGTACTGACAAAGGCTTCTGCCCGGGAAAACAAACCTCAGCACCCCACGTACAGGTCTCAGTTTGCAGAGCTCCATGGGCACTCTCAAAGCTGCCTGAGTAGGCACGGGTGGCAGCCTGTCCCTGGGCGGCATCTTCAGATTCCCGGAAATCCAGAAGGAAGCTGGCTTTGAAGGGCCGTGCGCCTACCTGGTACTGACAAAGGCTTCTGCCCAGGGAAACAAAATTCTACAACACATTTTCCTGGTCTGAGTTTGCAGAGCTCCATGGGCACTCTCAAAGCAGCCCGAGTTGGCACAGGTGGCAGCTTGTCCCAGGGCAGCATCTTGATATTGGCGGAAATCCAGCAGGCAACCGGCCCATAAGTGCCAAGGGCCTACCTGGTACTGACAAATGCTTCTGCCCGGGGAAATAAAACCCACCAACCCACGTTAATGGCCTCAGTTTGCAGAGCTCCATGGGCACTCTCAAAGCAGCCCGAGTTGGCACGGGTGGCAGCTTGTCCCTGGGCGGCATCTTTAGATACGCGGAAATCCCGCTGCCACCCGGCAACGAAGGGCAGACGTCCTACCTGGTACTGACAATGGCTTCTGTACCTGAAAAACAAAATTCGCCAACGCACGTTCCACATCTCAGTTTGCAGAGCTCCGTGAGCACTCTCAAAGCAGCCCGAGTTGGCACAGGTGGCAGCTTGTCCCTGGGCAGCATCTTCAGATTTGCGGAAATCCTGCAGAAGTCAGCTGGCCCCCAAGGGCCAGGGCTACCTGGTACTGACAAACGCTTGTGCCCAGGGAAACTAAGCCACCACACCACATGCCAGGTCCCAGTTTGCAGAGGTCCATGTGCACACTCAAAGCAGCGTGAGTTGGCACAGGTGGCAGCTTGTCCCTGGGCAGCATCTTGAGATTCGTGGAAATCCAGCAGGCAGCCTGCCCCTGTGGAATTCCAAGGGTCTCGAACTGCTACTGACAAAGGCTTCTGACCCAGAAAACAATACTCACCACACCACATTCCTGGTCTCAGTTTGCAGAGCTCCATGGGCACTCTCAAAGCAGCCCGAGTTGGCACAGGTGGCAGCTTGTCCCTGGGCAGGATCTTGATATTCGTGGAAATCCAGCAGGCAGACTGCCCATAAGGAACAAGGACCCTCCTGGTACTGACAAAGGCTTCTGCCCTGGAAAACAAAACCCAGCACCCCACGTTTCTGGTCTCAGTTTGCAGAGCACCATGGGCACTCTCAAAGCAGCCCGAGTTGGCACAGGTGGCAGCTCCTCCGTGGGCAGCATCCTGATATTCGTGGAAATTCAGCAGGCTGACGGCCCTGAAAGACCGTGGGCCTACCTAGTACTGACAAATACTTCTGCCCGGGAAAACAAAACTCAGCACCCCACGGTCCTGGTCACAGTTTGCAGAGCTCCGTGGGCACTCTCAAAGCAGCGTGAGTTGGCAAAGGTGGCAGCTTGTCCCTGGGCGGAAACTTGATTTTCGTGGAAATCCTGGTGCCAGCCTCCCCCAAAGGGCCGAGGGCCTACCTGGTCCTGCAAATGTTTCTGCCCGGGAAAACAACACCGACAAACCCACGTTCCTGGTCTCAGTTTGAAGAACTCCGTGGGCACTCTCAAAGCAGCCCGAGTTGGCACAGGTGGCAGCTTGTCCCTGGGCGGCATCTTGATATTCGGGGAAATCTTGCTTCCAGGCTGTCCCTAAGGAACAAGGGCCTACTTGGTACTGACAAAGGCTTCTGCCCTGGAAAACAAAACCCAGCACCCCACGTTTCTGGTCTCAGTTTGCAGAGCACCATGGGCACTCTCAAAGCAGCGTGAGTTGGCACAGGTGGCAGCTTGTCCCTGGGCAGCATCTTGATATTCGTGGAAATACAGCAGGCTGCCTGCCCTTAAGGACCGAGGGCCTACCTGGCACTGCAAATGCTTCTGCCCGGAGAAACAAAACTCAGCACCCCAGGTTCATGGTCTCAGTTTGCAGAGCTCCGTGGGCACTCTCAAAGCAGCCCGAGTTGGCACAGGTGGCAGAATATCCCTGGGCAGCATCTTGATATTCGTGGAAAGCTTGCTGCCAGCCTGCACCTAAGGAACAAGGGCATACCTGGTACTGAGAGAGGCTTCGGCCCGGGAAAACAAAACCCACAGTCCTACGTTCCTGGTCTCAGTTTGCAGAGCTCCGTGGGCACCCTCATAGCAGCACGAGTTGGCCCAAGTGGCAGCTGGTCCCTGGGCAGCATCTTGATATTCGTGGAAATCCAGCCGGCAGCCTGCCCCTGAGGTACAAGGACTCTCCTGGTACTGACAAAGGCTTCTGCCCGGGGAAAGAAAACCCACCAGCCCATGTTCCACATCTCAGTTTGCAGAGCTCCATGGGCACTCTCAAAGCAGCCCAAGTTGGCACAGGTGGCAGCTTGTCCCTGGGCGGCATCTTGATATTTGTGGAAATCCTGCAGGCAGCCGGCCCCCAAGGGCCAAGGGCCGACCTGGTACTGACAAAGGCTTCTGCCAGGGGAAACAAAACCCAGCACCCCACGTTTCTGGTCTCAGTTTGCAGAGCTCCATGGGCACCATCAAAGCAGCCCGAGTTGGCACAGGTGGCAGCTTGTCCCTGGGCAGCATCTTGATATTCGTGGAAATCCAGCAGGCAGTCGGCCCTGAAATTCCGAGGGCCTACCTGGTACTGACAAAGGCTTCTACCCGGGGAAACAAAACTCACCAACGCACGTTCCTGGTCTCACTTTGCAGAGCTCCAAGGGCACTCTCAAAGCAGCGTGAGTTGGCACAGGTGGCAGCTTGTCCTTTGGCAGCATCTTGATATTTGTGGAAATCCTGCAGGCAGCCGGCCCCCAAGGGCCAAAGCTGACCTGGTAATGACAAAGGCTTCTGCCCGGGGAAACAAAACCCACCACCCCACGTTCCAGGTCTCAGTTTGCAGAGCTCCATGGGCACTCTCAAAGCAGCGTGAGTTGGCACAGGTGGCAGCTTGTCCCTGGGCAGCATCTTGATATTCGGGGAAATCCAGCAGGCAGCCTGCCCCTGTGGAACAAGGGCCGAACTGACACTGACAAAGGCTTCTGACCGGGAAAACAATACGCAGAACACCACTTTCCTGGTCCCAGTTTGCAGAGCTCCATGGGCACTCTCAAAGCAGCCCGAGTTGGCACAGGTGGCAGCTTGTCCCTGGGCGGCATCTTGATATTTGTGGAAATCCTGCAGGCAGCCGGCCCCCAAGGGCCAAGGGCCGACCTGGTACTGACAAAGGCTTCTGCCAGGGGAAACAAAACCCAGCACCCCACGTTTCTGGTCTCAGTTTGCAGAGCTCCATGGGCACCATCAAAGCAGCCCGAGTTGGCACAGGTGGCAGCTTGTCCCTGGGCAGCATCTTGATATTCGTGGAAATCCAGCAGGCAGTCGGCCCTGAAATTCCGAGGGCCTACCTGGTACTGACAAATGCTTCTGCCCGGGGAAACAAAACTCACCAACGCACGTTCCTGGTCTCACTTTGCAGAGCTCCAAGGGCACTCTCAAAGCAGCGTGAGTTGGCACAGGTGGCAGCTTGTCCTTTGGCAGCATCTTGATATTTGTGGAAATCCTGCAGGCAGCCGGCCCCCAAGGGCCAAGGCTGACGTGGTACTGACAAAGGCTTCTGCCCGGGGAAACAAAACCCACCACCCCACGTTCCAGGTCTCAGTTTGCAGAGCTCCATGGGCACTCTCAAAGCAGCCCGAGTTGGCACAGGTGGCAGCTTGTCCCTGGGCAGCATCTTGATATTCGTGGAAATCCAGCAGGCAGCCTGCCCCTGTGGAACAAGGGCCGAACTGACACTGACAAAGGCTTCTGACCGGGAAAACAATACTCAGAACACCACTTTCCTGGTC